>NC_083490.1:4688360-4996140 GCF_905332965.1 Bombus pascuorum
ATACATCACAAAGAGCTGAAAATAAACCGAAAGCTTATGTCAAGAGTGCAAAAATTGATATTCAAAGTGTAAAGTGAAATGTGAAAGTGTAAAGTCATGTTCGTGTGCGAGTGAAGCAAGAAAAGTGTAGTCAGACTAGACGCGAGATAGTTATCTGTTACGAGTATCAACTTCGACAACGTTCAACCGGTTCCACGAAGAGGCGAGTGGCGCAGGATCGGATCAAAGGAAACGACATTGAAAATTGCTTTTAATCTAAGACGCGCAACAAATCGCGAAGGATGATTGAATCGATTACGCGCTACAGAAGAATGAGACAACCGCGTAACAAGGCAAGGCAAGCACTGATATAAATCGCTTACTGTCAAACGCGTTGCACCGTGTACATGTTCACAAATCAAGCGAGGAGACCTAATTTGTTAGAAAATAAGAGCGCGGATAAACGTCATGGGAACAAGGCGAATGAAGTCTTTACACGAGAAGCTGGCATTATCATAGTCAAGGAAGCATAAAACTATAGATCTACCAAGGAAGATTGCTAATCTATAATTGAACTACGGTGGCACACGAAATTATGTGAACCAGTTACCATGGAAAACTTTTATCTACGTATATACTGTATATATTATATAAAATTAATTTTATAATTCCATTAGCACTGTAATGGGACACACATTATATTGAAAGTAGCTTTATTGGAAGAATTTGAAACTACTCTGAAAATATAGAAGTTACAAGTTAATAAAGTTTTATGATAGTCAGTTTTTATTACAGTGACATTAAAATTTAGAAATCCCTCGTATAAATAATATAATGTATTCGTAAAAGATGGCCGAATACTTCCATGGGCCACTGTATTTATCGTTTCCTTTTCTCGTGGTTGAGAAACATGATTCAAAACGGTACCAAATTATAGTTAAAAATGAAATTCGAAGAAATAGCCAAGAGGATAACATTGTCGCAAATTCTGTAGAGATTATTACTGCCTTTATAGACCACACGCATGTTTCGACTATCCTGGAAAATGTCTAATACATGTATAATTTCGCTTGAGGCCCTATCGAGATTCGCATAACGACCCGTTAACTCTATCATTATGCGGAGAATGTATAGACGAAATTGTTTGTTCGTTTCCGCGTAAAAGTGGCATCGAAGGTGGAATTACAAGACCGTCGTGTACGCGTATCCGACGATTTCGAAGAAATGTACATAATATTCGCTTTAAATTATGAATTTACGTTCTCCAAACGTTTGCATCAGTCATCTGCGTGTACTGCCTCGTTCATAACGTTTGCATGAACATACTACGCACCATTAAAGCGTTGCTTAGCTATTTTAACTACGTTTGTATAGTTTTCTTCCTAAAGTGACTAATGTCTTAAAGATTCTACGTGAGCTGGTCTTTATATTTGATTTTGAATAACCAACAAATTTAGTGAGTTTTCTAAATTAATAAATAGATGCTAAGTGATGCGAGAGTCTTTAGAATCAAATATGTAATTATCTTACAAGGCAAGGCACTTAACATAATTGACATAGCAAAAGTAAAGATTCAGAAGATCATTTCATTGAAATCATACTTTCCAACTTTTCAAGGACAATATGCATTTTTATATATCTACATTCGGTATCTTAACTAGTATAGAATTATACATAATATTTAAAATTCCATTTTAAAATATACATTATAATAGCACACAACAATTACATCTTAAGACATCCTTTTTACAACGTTGCGAAAAAAGAACACATATTCCTTTTACCAATCCTGTGCGCCTCACCTCCTACTTAGCTTACAATAATATCGAGCATCTAATCATAGTATCTTCACAGTATCGCGAAAAGAAACAACATGTATATTGCTTTTAACAATGATACATAATTCGCCTCGTATCTAAATTACGATAGTTACGAGGATTCGGAAAATAACTGCTGATAATATCCTTGACATTAATCATCCACGACGTGAAGTCCGTAGCACACGGGAGCCGTTTCTAGGTGCTTGAAAAATTGTCCCGGGCGCCATTAAACGCGCGGTAGCTCTGTAAACATGCAGCGAAACCGCGGGGAGCCACGTTCACCGTTTCCGACGCTGGCTTGCATTAAATTTCTGCGTGGCGCGGCGGCGGCAGCGTGGCTTCTATGAGAGTTGCAGAAAAAAATACTATATGAAGCCTCGGCATTTCCTGTACACTCCTTGGTGTATGCTAATGCGGGGGCCAATACACTGCCGGCGGCGTCTCGTACGTGTACAGCCGTGTTAACTACGTGATCGCGTGGGCGTACACACCACGTAACAGAATACAACGTCGATCAGCGTTTCTAACGAAAATAAAGCCATTCGCGTGCCGCGTACGGTCGTAAAGTCTAGCGGCGTCCCCGCGGATATTAATGCCTGGCTTCTAGGAAAGAACCGCTAACGACCAAACTGTCCCCGTGTAACTGTGATTCGATATGAATCAAGCGAGGCAGAAATATGATAATGGCGGACACGATATTACACGCTAATCGCACGAAATGCGTCTTTCTGTGGCGCCATAACGGTCGCGGTTTTTCGTCGAGCGAAGAATGGGAATAATTGTTAACTCACGATGCATTGTTGACGTTCTTCGCGGTTATGTTACGTTAATAGACCTTCCTGATGATACACAGCTTGTACCAGGTGAAGTTAACAAATTTCATCTGCATATTCTATAATCAAACAGGAAGATAACTTTTTAATAAAGCTTCGAATAACCTATGTTTATATTGTCTGGTTATGCGCATAAAACATACTGACAAAATTTGTCTATTAAACCTTGACATAGCCAGTAAATGTAGTTGAAGGTTATACGAAAAAGTCTAATTATATAGTAGAACGTTTATTCGCTCCTTACCTGTTTATTTCCTGCGAAATTCGTACAGGAACGAACAGCGAGACCGATTCGTTTCGTAATAATTCACTTGCGCGGCACGTATGTTTGGAAACGGAGCTACCAGGTGGCGATCGTGTTGCTCGACTCGAACGTTCGTGAAACGTGAATTCTCTCGTTCGTACATTTAAAAACATCGTTGCTCGAGGTCATCGTACGGAACAACGTATCTTGATCTAGGGAGTAATTCGAATCTCCATGGAAATCTAATACGAAAGGATGACTTCTCCTCGTCGAATAACAAAGATTCTCTCCCCACTACGCGACTGGTTTTGCGACTCGCGTCGAGTTTTTAGTGCATTACGCGCCGCCATGCCGGATTTGGTGCTGATCCGCGCAATATTTTACCCAGGCGCCACTGCTCCTCGTAAGATTTCAAACGAATAGTGAACGTGGGCGCGTGGATTTGAAATCGTACTGGAGACGCTTCGAGAGATCGAGAAGTTGAGTGTAGACAACATATGGCGCAGCCGCATTACTTTCATCGGTCGTCTCGCACCTCCAGTGTCTATTGCTAGTTATTGTCGTACATTTACGAGGACGACCGCGATAATTACGACCATATTATCCGTCACGAATAAACTCGCTCGCGGTTGAAAGTGTAAAAAACGTAACTGCCTTTCAGTGACAGAAGTGAACGTTAACAGCTGTTCGCGCGTGCACGCTTTCTACGAAATACAGTAGTGCTGCGTTAACTAACCGTGATTTATTAACAGGCCATTGTTATCCCCACTAGTTCTTACGAATTCCGTAGAGTAACTCTTTGGCATCATTAAAAATATGTAGCATACGTGATATAACGAATACCGGAATGTAGTTTATAGATTTTCGAAATAGAGACCAATTAAAATATTCTATAATTGTAAAATTTGATCTATTAAAGTAATATAGATAGATAAAATAATAGTTAGCTAATATAGATAGTTATCGTTAGTCATGTAGCAAACTATATTACAGGTTAGTAATTCAATTTCTACGTGGTAATTGAAAACCACAAGGGAAAACATGTATCCATTTTTGCTGTTTTTTAAGACACTTGATGGCTAAACAGTATTTTAATATACGACAGTTGAAAAAATAGAATAACTTGATATACTATAGATTCAAACATAGATAATAAATCAATATTTTGTAAGAAAGAAATAATTCAATTGGCAATTCTATTAAAGATTTCATTGAATGGGAAAATGTATGGAATCTAATTACCGAAATAAGCGATAATAATCGATACTTACATATAAAACTATCGGTGGTAAACGATGTTTATGGCAATCGATATTTTTCTATCTCTAGTTCCAACTTCTGACCAGTTACCGAAGCGCTACTACACACTCTTTATTTCTGATGACACGTTAATATAATTTGACAAATATTCGATATTGCAATAAAGAATTTACGTGGGTGAATCGTAGTGAACGTGGTGATCCGACCAGTGACCTTTCAGACATGATGTAACTTCCTCGCGGTGAAAGACTTGGTTCGTTTATAATCTGTATCGAACGCGCGCGTTCTATGATTTCTGGCGGGACAACTTTTCAAAACGTGTCGCGTAAAAATCGTTCGACTATTCACATGACAGGCGTGCACTACGTGTATCGTTGTTATAACGCAATGCACGCAATGTGCTCATTAGCCCGCGAACGTCTCTGAGTAGAAACAGTTATACGGCAGTACTGTTTTTATGCAATTCTCCGTACAATTTGTCGTGAATGTAGTGATGAGTTAACTATAAACCAAGGAAGTGAGGTTAAGTGGAAAATGCGCACTGCTGCGCCACCACGAGGTATCAAGCAGCTCCGTCAAACCACAGGGCACGATGCTTCGTTGGATTACAGAAGCCGACTGGTATGTCAGCTTCTGCATTAATTTTATTTGCGCATATAAATTTTTATTTATTATTTATTCCTTATAAGAAGAATTTTACCTAAGATAATTATGAAGTATTATAAGTATTGTCTTTAATGTAAAGGTTACTCAATTTTTTACGAGTAACGTTGCTCACGAAAGTACTCCAACGTTTATATACAGGTACCTTTAATGAATGTTTTATGTGTCCCATACGAAATATTTTGAAATTTTATTACCACCGTAATGAGATTTGACTATCGTTATTACATTGATAGAGTTAATCAAATAAATCTGAAAATGTACATAGAAATTACAACACTTATGGCTGTTTAAATGCTGTCTACCAACTTTTTATTAAATACACAATAAATATCTTGCAAATTCTACATAAATTTTCAGGTTGGTTTTAAATCTTGACAATATAATGCCTCTTACAGAATTAATGAAATTACAAAATGTTTTGTATAACGCACACGATATATATAAATGATAATGATATATTTTTTTCTATGATAAGTGTTCAAAATATACTTTCATGAACTATTGTAACACCCAATCAGTATCGAAAATAACCTAACATAGTGGAAAATACATAAAGGTTAGGTTATCGCCTTTAATAATAAAATTTATTTATTGATAAAAATCAGTCATAAAGTTTTACAATTCTTATAACGTTCAATAAATGTCTGTTTAAAATTGTAAAATGCGTAAAAGGAGTGATTGAATAAAATGAGATACTAAAAGTATTACGGAACGTATGTGAAAGTACAAAGAAACACTTGCGCGCCAAATTTCAATCTCTCCATCGAGCAAGTATGTATTTTGATAATCTTCGCACATTTTCTTCCTTTTGAATTACATTATCGCGAGAAATTCGCCAGATGTTAGAATCTTACAGATTACACGTTGATTTCCATTTGATCAGACACAGGAAAACGCTTCCTTCTCGTGGTTCGTAGATTGAAACCGGTTTCATTCCGTATATGCTTAAATCCAGTTTCCTTTCACCTTTATTCAAGAACTATCGGTGTCGTTCGCCGGTATCGTGGCTTATCAGAGCATTTTACGTTTGTTGACCGAGGATAACGCTTATGCGCGTTCCTCGTTTAGTTTCAATCCCGTAATCGAACTTTCGTGTGGTCTTTATCGAGATCGCGATTCCATTAATGAAATACACGTGTATCGAGCGTATCGATTCTCGAATTGAAGTCGTCAATTGGGAACGCTTGTCTACGCCCAGTCGCCATTTTTATCCAGTCGTCCCTTCTTAATCTCATCGATTTGTTCGTATACGTTACTACGATGCTTTGAGATCGGTCTGAAGATATCATCGAGGTACAAGCGTATCGAATTTCGTTCACGCTTTGCCTTTCGATCTTACCAGAATGTCGTCAGAGTCACGAATCAATGTTCAGACCAATGTTCAAACATAACGACGTTTCTTTCACTCACTGTCTTCATATTCCACAAGCAGTTTGTAGTATTTTTTTGTTTAGAAGGAGGTTTTTCTCGTTTCACGAAGATCTCGAAGGCTACTTTTTTTCTTCTTACGAGATAATTACCCCATTAGCACCTCGGTATATGGGAGATTCAATCGACAGCAAGTTCCTTTCTTGAAACCTATTCAAACTGTTTATAATAGGAGTAACAGTAGTATTTTAGTAATATTGTTATATAGATAAATCAGATAAGTTTTTATACAGACGGCCTTTTTAGGGCCATGTAAGGAATATAAAAGTTCTTACGAAGCGGCCTTGACGCTTTCACCTATTACCCTTTCTCTATGATATTCTAATGTGCTTTTGACCTTCTTTAACCTTTGTACATTCCAGCTTTCCATCCCAACGTAAGTATATTGGAATTCGAAGGAGAGAAATAAATAGGCGGTGACTTCAAGGACATTTCAAGGTCACTGGTGTTTTTTATGAACAACATCCGAGTTAGATTCCAATTGGATGCGTGCGCTTATGTATGGACTGTTATTTGTAGAAACATAACTGACCTTGAGATGTTGTTGACGCCTCCACGGATACACTCCTACTTGATACTCTAATACCTTTTATAGTCTCCTTTAGTCACTGGAGATTTCATTATTACAAATCACATGTTTAAAATTTCTTATTTTAAATATCGAGTATTGCAACTTTAACATCGTTTAATTTTATTAATTAAATAGCGGAAACTTGCATTAGTGCTTGGAATGTAAAGTAATGGAATATAAATTAAGGTAGGAAAGACAGAGATTTCTCTTATTTGGTACTTAAAAAATATCGTATTTAAAAGTTTTATCGTTAGTCTAAGTTAATTTAATTTGTTGCGATATCCGAGTTCGCGATCTAAGGAACAGAAAATAGCTTTACAAAGTTGATACGAAGAACGCGTAACATGTATAATTACACTAAATAGCAAATAGATATGAATTTCCAGTAATTACATCTCGATGAAACAGCAATCTGTTGACTCTAAATTATTGATATTATGCAAATCGAATTAGCCGTCGGCTATCTTATAAAAACGATCGACTTAGCACATTTTCCATCGGTGCATGGATGTGGTCCGCCCACACCTCGGAATCACAGCCTTGACCCAGCAATTGGAGATCAACTCGAATTCCATGCTATCATTTTCTTTGATTTATAAAACTTGGCAAAATTCGGTGATCGATATTTACAATATAGACAACATTCAAGAAACATTCACTCTATTACATATGCAATGCAGACATGTATATGCAAGTCTGATTACTCAAATTCAAACGACTTAAATTAAAATCTCTTGACTAATCTAAATGAGACTTAAGGACATTCAAGAATTATAACAACTGAGACTAAAAGGAAAATCTGGTTCGACAATAACATCCGCCGTAATCTGCATATCGTTGAGTATCACCGTTAACGATGACGCTCGTTGAATCAGAGTACGCGTGCACCTTGTACGCGGCACGGTCGATCGTGTCGAATAGAGTGATCGACGGAACGTCGATCAACCGTTGGACCATGCGTGGTTCGAAAATCGTAGGAAAGGATACACCGGTCTGCGTATCACGTTGAACGATCGAGTTCGTGCACCAGTCGCAGCCCACACGTGCACCAGTTACAGCCTTGGCCGACTGACGAGGCCGCGGCTCTGTTTTTATTTCCCTCGCTGTTCGCGTCTCTTCTTTTTCACCTTTTAGAGCTCGCTCGCAAGGCAACACATATGTATGTGTATTGCGATACACGTTTCACGATAAGCATTCACGCGGAAACTGATTTTCGTCATCGATAATGGTTATCGGTAGTCAAGAACATTTTCGTTATTTGTTATGGTTATTGATAACGGGGAAAATCCGTCATCGGTAACAGTTATTGGTAACAAAAAAAAAAAAAAAAAAATTCCGTCGTCAATAATGGTAATGAGAAACTATTTCCAGCCTGATATTGTTTATTAGTAACCAAACGCTGTTCTTATAGCCGATAACGGTTACTTCATAGCAAAGATCACTATGTCTCGTTATAACATTTTTGACGACTATTACGATGCTTGGTAGAAGATCCTTTCTCTTACGCGGTGAATCGGATGAACCCAACATGTACCTGCTTCGGATTCACTTTTCTCTTTTAATGCTGGCTCTTTTATGTTATATCGTTCGTTAAAAAACATGTATTATATGGTAACATATGGTAAGATGTTACTCACAGGAAAATACTCACTAACTATAAAATCAGTCGGGTACTGTATCTCATGAGTATTTTAATGCGGGATGTGTATCGCATACGTATATCGCGATACACGTATCGTCGTGTACGAGAGCTTTTAAACTATAAAAGATCCGCCATAGCGGGCACACGCTCGTGCACACGCGACACCACATTGAATTATTTATAAGGATCGAGCCTGTCCACTCTCGATGGATGCCACCTCGACAGGGTTACCGCATAATATCCGCGCATTAAACGCTAATAATAGAATTCTCCTATTTGCCCCGTGACGTCCCTGGAGATATCGCCTTCCGATTGGCTGCTACGCTAGTCCAGCTGCCGCATAATTGCTCGATGCTCTCACATTCCACCAGGTTTTCATTAATTGCAAAAGGGGCGTGCTTGCCGATTTCACGTCAATGGAATCTTCAACGCGATACCATCGTCTAGTAATAATTCATCTTGGTGATTTTCGACCGTCACAGTTGTAAATCAGTCGTGTGTCTTATGTGGGAGGCATTTATTATACGACAATGTCAGGAGATGCGACTGCTCGGACATAATGGAGTGGCACGTTTTCCTGAACGTGGCTCCTTAACCTGTTTCCCATCGAAGGACGAAATCGTCTTCGGAAAACAACGATGTTTTTTATTTTCAGATTTTTATTAGAAGGTATTTATTTAGATATTTATTTTAGAAGGGTTCGAGTTTTAACATATTCATATGGCAAATATGTTAAAACATATGCGAAATGTTATTCAAAAGACGTAGATTATTATTCCACTTGCCATTTTATTGTGAACTCGATATTAGGTATATAGAGCTTCGGTATATAGAGTTACGTTCGATTAAATATCGTTAGATCTGAATTGAAAAGATTAGATCGTGTTTTGATTAGATTTAGTTTAAGTACAATTAGGTACAACATGTATCTAAATACGTAGATTTATATATGGGTTCCTTGAGATAAATAATTTGTTATACTGTACGGAACATCTGAATGTAGACATCGTTATTGGTTTCTCAAATTCTAGAAGGTGTAAATTGCGCAATTCACACAGCTGTTACGATCGTATCGACCTTTTCACCACAATTGATCATCGTTCGGCGCCGTAGTAACGAACTTAATCTCGTTACCTGGCTGCAACGCGATAACGCCTCGATGTTCGCCTTGGATTTCCACGTCGTGGTTTACGATTTCAGCAATCCTGGGTGCCACAGAAATCACGCCAAGCTACGAAACGATTTATACACGTTATAAATTTCATCATCGATGATCTTTCCGTATCTTCTATTATCTGAAATCGATACTCAAAATTGACTAAGGGAAGTCGATTATAAAAATAGCTATGCGGTTAAATTGGAATTATAATTTAATGCAAAAGTGCATTGTTATTTCTCGTTCACGAGATCTTGTCTCTCAGTGTGCAATGAATTGTCGGTGGTGTACTTTGTACCGATCGTATCGAAATTTATTGCGAACAGAATCGACGTGGCGTTAATCGTAAGCCGCTTAGACGGTTCATTGATGGCGTTCCGATCGAAAGAAAGCCGATTATCGTTGCCACCTACGACCTTCTCTATGGATTACACGCGATCTATTAGATATCACTGTACCTTGATGTTCCAATTTCACGTTATCAGTGACCGGAGTTTAGTATTTAAAGATCGAAGAAGGACAAATTGCGTGTTTCACAAATCAAACTGATTCCACTTTTTATTTCTTTCTTAATCTCATCGCGCAAGTATACGATTAATATTCAATTCTCAAGAAACAAGTCACTTGCTTCTATAAGTTTATTCATCGTAAGAAGATGATACGGATATTTATACATGTTTTATAAATTCTAAAGTAAATGTAAAAATCAGTATCCGTAACAACGTCGCTTTTCTGTACTTCTCAATTTATGGATTAAATTGATAGATGTAGCTTCTGAATGGTTCAATTAATCAAACCTCGACTGTGTGAATTTGTTGTTTATCCGAGGACAAAGAGCTGGTCGCTAAAAAGTGACGAAACTTATATCTTCTGCAATTTCGAAATAATAGATACGACATTTTAATTAAGAAGACCAAAATCGTTCGAGTAAATGATATTTTCTAATTGTACGTATCATAAAACACTCAAGGACAAGGACCGAAAAAGAACAAACGTCACAGATTTCCAGTGACACCCACTCACACACAGTAACTAAAATCACCATCAATCAAAATAGCTAACATCGTGTCTATTACTTGACAACAATGGAACCAGAACGAAGGAAACGATTAGTCAACAGCATGACCGATCTCGACCAAGCCTGGCACAGGGTTAATTAAAAGTAATCGAGTAACTAGGGGTATCTCTATTCACCTAAACGATTCATAGTTATCGCCGCATAAGCGTAGCTCGTTCAAAGGGGACGATGGCAATTAGAGCGTCGCTGCCGCGTCGAAAGGTCACCGATAAAGCTTTCGCAGGGCTGTTTACGATGCTCTTATCATCGCGATAGATATCATCGGAGAGTATGTGCGCGTCGCAGCGGCCCGCCTTTGATGAGTTTTTCCTCCAACGATCTGTTGCACAACGTCTGGCCAGCACGAGACTCATCATCCTTCTCGTTTGTCTTCTTTCTGTTCTCCGAAGGCTTGCTTTTGCGTCGCTTCGAGGCGCGGGTTAAGTGAAATCTAATTGCTAACTGAAGCGCTCGCTAATTGTTACCAAGATAGATCTTCTGGTTAGATTTTACATATTGGGAAGAGAGGTAAGAGTAGAATCTTGCATCACGAGAGTAATTCATTGAGCTATTCCTAGATTATGGAAGATGCGTGGGATTGGTGATTAACTCGAAGATGTGTTTTCTTGGACGTGTTATTGATACTTTGGTTGTTGCCAGTCATGTTGATTAATTAAAGTAGATGTGCTTGTCCCGGTTTTGAAGAACGATGGTCATAAGGTTATTTAATTTTACGATTTCTGCCAGTATAGTTCATACTGTTCAAGATTTCAGAATGACAATCTTTTTGAAAATTAGTTAATAGTAGCGGAGACGAGATCGATATATATTTGTAAAATTGTTTTTCCTTGCTATCATCGCTCCGATAAATACAAACAATTGACCGATTGGTCAACTTTATCCGTATCATAATAGAATTAGATTCGATTGACATTGTCTTTAATAGCACAGCAATTTATCCCCTATACCTTCAATTAATCTATCGATAAAGAGATCAAATGGTTCACGTATTATCGTCGCGATGAAAAAGAATTGTTACATTATGGAACGTTAGAGTAGATATGAAACTCGAAAGTGTAGGGTGATACTAATTGATTAACTTAGTGAGAAAATTAAGCTATCACAACACCAATTTATCGAATATTTCCCAATTCTAATTCTAATCCAGTTCGAAAATCTAATTAATGCCTTTCCTGAATTCGCCTGTAAAAATCGAAACAATCATGAAATGATCGACAGAGCCACGCACCGTTGATCGTACAACTAACCGTACAAATCGATGCCAAAATCGGCGAAGCATAACCAATTTTAATTGCCTCGCAATAATTGCAATATATGTATGTAGGTCGATTTCTAAACACTTGCTTACATTTTCCATTTTTATTCGTTTATTTTTTTCACATAACGAATACCTAAAACGTTCCTATACGTTCGTACATTTATTACATTCGTTCGTACATTACAGGTAACCCGACTATAACGTGTATACACGTTGTAAAAACGATTCTACTGCGCTACGATCTGAAAACTGGGAGAATCATCGCATAACAGCAAACTTTAGATTTCGAAAGATTAAAGTAAGCTTAAACCTGAAATAGATTAAACGTTTTTTTTTTTTAATTTTCTATTTATCGTTAAATTCCTTCGTATCGAATCACGCTGATGAAAATACGTGTCATCGTTAAGCTGTTGACAAGCCTCGTCTCAGGCAACTGGGTGATAGAAGATATTGTACATCGGTGCATTTCATTCTTTTTAACCTTTCGATGCTCTTACTCGAGAACGCATCTGTTCCATTCTGAATTCCATTTCGCAATAAACCGTTTTCATGAGTGTTTCCCTTCGTCTTGGCCGCTCTATTGGAGAACCTTCGAACGTATTAGCAATGCAAATCGTGATACGTCTGTCAGGAAATTAATTGCAGAGAAATTGGACGTCTGTTAGCGATGTAGGATTGACGATAATGCGAATATTTCAAGAAACGTTTGTGAAATATAAAGGGTGACTGCGTAGTAGTGATTGCGAAAGAAGAGAAATAGAAGCGTAGTTTCTATGGTTTTTCGATAGTGAACCAATCGTGTTTTCACTTATCGAATACTTGATCTGTGAGTCAGACAAATTGGAGACTATTCCATGGAATCTTCGATCCTTGAAATGTCTCAGAAACTTTGTACCTGAGTTATACTTGGGAATGAAGCGGATAAATCGATCTAAGAAACGTAGATAGTAGAAAATTACGACAAAATAGAAATTAGAATGACCACGTATTTTAACGAGCCGTCGATTCGCGGAAAATCACAGACGCTGACGCAAAAGATTCAAAATAAGAAACGCAGTGCGTTGTGAGAGAAATCGAATCGTCTGATCTGTTTGATTGCCTCTTTGGCGCCAATGCAACGTAAGTAGAAACATACCTTGTATAGAATGGAACTTCGGATATTATCTTGTTTATTTTCCACTTGTACCTTTATAAAACTTCAAATAATGTTGATGACGCGAGCGATTAAATGAAAATCGCGATCTGTTGCAAAACAATCGAATCAACCGTATGCGTTAATGGTATTGTTGGAATATAAGGAAAAACGTACCTTCTACGCAATATTTTCTACGTGTCAGCATCAAATTTTATTTTTTCACTTAACTAAACCACGAAACAAATAGAAAATAATTAGAAATAAAAATTCTGAAAAAGAGAAGCACAAAATACTTAACAGATAAAAATTCAAAGCTAAGTGAAAATTTTTTTATAATATTGCCATAAATTTCAAATGTGAGATTAGGTTGTAAAACTAAGGTTTAAAAAGTATGTTTTCCAAATATGTTTCCAAGTATTACAGTAATATAAATAATTTCCTAATAAACTTTACAAATGTACCTAATTTTGTATAAGTACCTTTATATTTATGAACAGAAATATACGTGCTATTCTATTAGATCGTTATGTCAATTGATCTCTCTTTAGAAAACAACTTTTTACAAAACAAGTTGCAAATTGCACGTAGCAAAAAACAAAATAAAAAGAAAAAACGGTTACATCAGCTCTGTCATCAAGATGGAATAAAAAGCGCAGCTTCCTCGAAGTGTTCTCCTCGAAGTCGTTACGTCTTCATTTCTCGATCATCGTCACTCGTTAATGGCACGAGCGAGATCGCACGCGCGTTCAAGAAGTTAGTCCAAAAGAAGATCACACTCGTGGCCTCTGTTACATCATTGCAGTCTGTTCGATAAGTCGATACAGTTTGATTTATCGAGAACCATGCGTGTGTGGTGTTTTAACGAGCCCCGAGAACGTGTTCGCGGATCTTCTACGGGTCGGTTTCACAATCAGGAAATACCTGACATTCCATGGATCGATCGTATCGTGTCGGATGCAGTAGCGTAGAAACTCGAGAGCTGCAAACGTGAAGGAACTCGTACCTTGGTATGCGACGTATTTTGTTGCACTGCGTGATGTGAAATTAATAGATTCGTTTACATGTTTCAGATGTGCACGGAGACGCAACAATCTATGCACACATCTTGAATTTGAGATATTGTAATAGAGGCGTTAGCTGTGGCAATATTTTTGGTAGAAAACTTTGTATAATAGCGAGACATATTCGAAGGCAAATAATATAATTTAGTAAGTGGTAAAAAGGTATTAGGGTAAATTCTCACATCTTTATTTAGTTGTTGTTTCATTTATGCGTAAAGATATGTTCGAATGCTTGGAGTTTGCTGCTAATCTGTGCTAGGGATAAAAGGATACGAGAAAATATTACAGAGAGACGCAGATATCTTCTATACTATTTTATAGGATTAAAATAATTATTTAGTGAAATTAAAATATTCTTTGAAAAAATTTGTTACTTTTCGTTCGAGGGATAAACGAAGGAGAAGATGAAGATAGAGGAAATTTATTCGAGCTTCGCGGGCCGACGTATCGACTCGGTTTGCCGCTATGCGATAAACAACGTTGGCTATCTGTTCTCCATTCTAGAATATTGTTGCACTATCAGCAACCGGTTGTTTGGTAACAAGACACGGTGCACGTTGCACGATATTAAGCCATTTCTGCTGGCTTATCTGCACGCTGGCACGTATGTCGAGTCAGCTCGAGCTCGAGGGACGAGAAATCGAGCGGTATTAGCGATTTCTCGTCGTCTGCATTTGCGAATTTCGTAGCCCACAATCATGCAAAATATTTCACTTGTCAGGCAATTTCCCTTTTTGGGTGATCCTTGAGCTACATTTCTTCCGCGAATTGCACAAGGTTAGAATAAGCGAAATTCAAGAAGAATTGCAAGATTAGATTCATAGAAATTTAAGTATTATATCTCTTATTTTTAGGAACGAGGATTAAATTTAATAGTTCAGTGAAATTTTTCGAAACTACAGCTTGTGCACATCTATGAATTTATTTATATACGATAGCTTTCTTTCTCTTTTCATTTAACATTACTGCAAACGAAACCAAACAACAATTTTCATATTGTCAGTAAAACAAAGTACTCTAGCGAAGTACAAACATACAATTACAATTCGATTCACATCCATTCGCGATTCGACACTCCAACCAAAAGAAACGATTGTATTCAAAGTTCGTACTTACAATCTCCTTCCAATGCACAGTCTTTTCCCGAACTTCATATACGTTGCATCACAACGATTCGACGTAAACCAACAAAAATGGTCAATCGTCCTTCGAACCAGTTGTAATACAAAAATCATCCCATTTCCTCCGATACATTTGTTATTACGGGAAACGGTTCTTCATACGTCGATCGAGTATTCGATCCTTTTATTGACCAATGAAAACGCCAGTTACGAGCACGATCCGTCGATATCATTCATCCATAAAAATTAATCGAGCATCGTTACGAGTTCGCAATTTTTCAGCTGACTCGTAAAACGCGTATCAACGAGGAAAACTGGATGGAAGCTGTTGGCGACAGGTTCCGAGGGCAGTTTGCAGAGAGAAAGGCGGACCGGTATTAACCGAAGGTTCGCTACGAAGCCGATCGTTGAATGAAATTTAAGTGGGTCGCGCATGAATGAAATCGTGCAGCGTTCTCCCTTACACTCTCCTCGACTACGTCTTATATTTTTATGTTTTGTACTCTATCGATCTCTGTCGGTCTCTTGCCAATTGCCCTGTTTACGCTACGCGTGGGCGACCGGATGAAGTTTAAACGATCGCTCGGATTTCCTATGCGACGTGACAGATTTCTCGTTCCACGTCTTTGATTTTCATTCTTTTAAGATAAATAACATGGATGACTTTTTACAATCGGAACATTCGTCTGAATGTTTATATTTTTTGTGGTTTTATATCTTTTATCGTCTATGTTCAATTTTAACGTCTTTATATGCGTGATAATGAAAAGCGAAGGTACAGATTTTACAGTCGAATAATTCCTACGAATCTTTTTAAATCGTGCAGGAACTTGTATTGAAAAATTAATTTTTCATTCATCCACATGATTTTTATCTAAATGTCCTCTTTTCAAGCTACGTATATGTACGTCGTTTCTGCGACGGTGTATCTGACAAAGATTTAGGAATAGAAAGGTATAATACGTTCGTTATAGTTTACCGTTATCGCCCATTTCATTAAAATCGCGACAATACGAGACAGTTATGCGACCGTTTCAGAAAGTAGGCTGCAATCTGCGGCCACGGTAACCGCGTATAAATGCAGATTAGGGGCGAGACTGATCTGCGCCCGTTGTGTCCCGATACAATCTGCATTATAATTAAATGCCAGCCGTGCGTCGTACGTCTATCATTTTTCGAGCATTCTAACCGGTTCCGTTGGTTTTTCCCTTTCTTTACCTTAGACATTATTTCCTTTCTACGGGTGTCGCGTTAATGTCGATGCATATGGAAATATCGAACGTTGGAACTCAGCCGAGCGAATTACGGTAGTTTGCGAACGTATTCCAACAGCTACAGCAATATTTTACGAATATAAATCATTTCCGTGCCTTTAAATGTTGTAAAAATACATTAAAGTCCACGATCTACTCGTCACAGTATCTGCTAATGGAATTTCAAAAAGTTTCATGCAACACGTTTTAATCCTAAAAACTTTCTACGCTAAGTATTCGATAATCCGATTAAAACACAGTAACTTATTTCATACATAATCTGGTGTTTCTTCCAAAGAAAATTGTTCCAAACTGCTTCGTCTGATTCCAATAAAAGACTCTATATAACCTTGGTTTTACGATTTTAATCGCATCGAGAGAAACACCAGGTCGGAAGATTTAATCCAAGAGACGAGAGGAAATTGTCGATGTAGCTGTTCGATATTCCTGATCGTATTCCTGTTCGATATTCCTAATTAACATCGGATCAGAGGGAATCAGACGAGTTTCAGGCGGCACAAACTTCTTTCTACAACCTGACTGGCGAGCTGGTTTATTAAGGGGAGAAAAGAGACGAGGAACACGAGAGAAGACGCGTATACGCGTGAAACATTCGCTCGTCGATATGGTACGATGTCACGCACACGCGAGGCACCTGCACGCGCGTGTGAACCGGATATAAGGTCCATTTGAATAATTATTATCGGTTGAAGACCGCGGCCAGCGTAGGCGTATCCAAGATTTACTTGTCGTTCGTGAAAAAGCAACGGGTTGGTCGAGGTAGTCGTTTTTCGATAGAGAAACGAAACTGATAGAGAAAATGGTACGCGGAGGTAATAGTTGCATGAGCCGTTTTGCTTTTAGGGCATTTTTATTCGATTTTGTATAGTTGATTTTGAAAAAGAAATACAGAGAGAAAAAGGAGAAGAAAAGAGAATGAATGCAAGAAGGAGGAAGATAACACTCGAATCTTGATTAATTAATTACGTCAATTAATCGATTCAAGAATTTTTGGAAATATGAATAAATCCAATAAACCTAACTTATATAAATAGACAAGGTTTAAGTATCAATAAATAGTAAATATTCTACTTTGAATATTTTATATATTTTTGCATATCGTATGCACTCGATAGGTTTTTACACCCTTAAATTTCCCAAAAATGCAAAAATGTAGTGCAGTGTACCGCTAAAGTCGATTTTCTTCTTGATTTTTCCTCGACGCTTGTTACACTGTCTGGTCCTCCGGTCGAACCTTTCACGCATCGGCCCAGCGTATTCTACTTCTAAGTAGAATATACTTCTTCGCACCGGCTTCAGCCAGACGCAGCTTCCTCTTTCCGCGGAGATCTCCTGACCAGTGTCCGTCTGGCGAGGTTTCTTATTGTCTGGTGTTCGTTAGACGCTAGAATACGTGAGCACGTCTGCGTAACTGAGAATTGTATGTTGTTGCCGGCCACCTACACCAAACAAAGGGGTATGAGTCACGGATTTTATTTCGAGGTTGCAAGTAGTCTTGAAATAGACGGCGTCCCACGACGAGAAAAGGCGGCCCGTCTATTTAAAGGGCAGCTCAACGACCGGCTTCTCTTTCCACTCGCCATTGCGACACCGGTGAGAACTTTTCGCACGTGGGTCGCAAGCACCGAAGCTTCCGGTTTGATCCTGCGTACTCGAAGAACGTGAGTTTCTCCGCAAATCGCTAGCTTCATTTAGAAATAATCCGTGTTGGACTCGATACAGAAGAAATAGAATGTATCGAATCTTTATGCGATTAAACTTACTGCCAGTTTATCATAAAATAGATTACACAATTGCAATAAATATATTAATCAAACGTCGCGAATTTTGAGTCGTTTGGATTGTGGATGTTACGATGTACAATATCGACGATCCAACGATAGTGTGTGTCAAGAGTATAGCGATGGTTTTGCGTTAAAAATATTTTTGTACGAAAGGAGTTTTCATAGCCTCTAACATTCACGTATTACGAATAATTTCAACGAAAAGTTCAATTTCAAGAAGGTTTGTTGAAAGAAGCTTAATAATTGTAGGGTATAAAATACCTATTGCAAATGAGAATATACTCAAACTGCAAAAATATTAATTAAACGTGAACTAGATATTATCTTGTCAAGTAGAATCATAAAAGGGTAAGTACTAATAATTAAGAGGCGATGTAGTTCATGAGAAAAGTTGGTCGACACGTGGCCTCGATTTTTTCGTCTTTTAAGAAACACTTTTGTAGCCATGCCAGAAACATCCCTTGATTATTTGAATTTAGCTCGAGCGATATTTCTTCCATGAGACGGTCGGTAAACACGCTGAGTTCTCTTAACTGGCGGCAAAAAGATGCCGGAAGTACAGGCATGCATCCTACGCGGCTCGAGGAAAATCTTTCAGCCTCCGTGATCGCGGGGAGTTCAAAGGGGCCGTCGTCGAGATAAAATCGATCCACGAGACGCGTACCCTTTCTGTTTCTCCGCGAAATATCAAGAGACTCTCCGCGCTCGAAATGGAAGCTCTGAAGTTTGCTAATTATTCGCCTGCCTGCGCAAAAAGTCGTCTAGGAAGCACTTAGGATGCTTTAAGATATCGCATCGTTAATAGATTTCTTTTGAGATCTTCTTTTAAGAAGTGTGAAATATAAAATATGTTAAATATTGTAATTGTACCGTGCAGTCTGAGTGCTTCTCTCCTTTTCTTTTTTTTCTTTTTCTTTTTTCTCATAAATTCGTACCGTGAGTGTTAAAGTTCATTTTTCCAAAGTATTTGCAATCGAATAAAGAGACCAATAATTTAAAATCGAAAGAAATCCAAGAATTTCGCGAATGTCCCGGTGAACCTTGAAACAATTCACCGAATCCTCGAGGTCTTTGGAAAAGATAAGCAGAAGGTTTCTTACATCCATTCGTATATTCGTAAAACCAATCGAACGACAAACGATCCATTTGTGAGCCTTCCCACGGATCGCGATTACCAAACAGGGATATCCATTTTGAAGTTTCATTACTCCTACATGGCTAACTACCCCATAATTAAACGTCACCACGAGATAACATCTTCGAATCACAAAGTTGCACGAAGAATCCCGTACAAAGTGATAAATTCTCAGATTCTTCAGATTCGATCCAAGTAACCCATTAAGGACCAACATAGCGTTATCACTACGTTTCATTTGTAATTTCTTTTTAATCAGTGCAGATTATCGATCTCTATCGAATTAATGCGATTATGAAAAGAAATTCCAAGAATCGATATTTTTTTACATAATAAAATTTAAAAAATTCAAAGTACTTTGTAGCACCGTGATAAACTATTCTTTTTCACAAATTACTATAAAACATCATTTTGTGACTGCGATTCGTGGCTGTTACGATCGAGATCTATCGTTGTAATATATTTTTCGTACTTCGACGAAACAACGATTCGTTTTATTTGCATGCGTCTGTTTAATAATATCGCGTATACGCAGCTTTTACGTATTATTTCACTGGCTGTTCCTTAGTGGGTTAATGTTTATAAGGGATCGTAAGTAGAAGTTCCTATTCGCGTGAGAAAACCGTGCAACGGAAACCAGTCGACGGCATTCGAACAGTCTCGCACGTGCAAGAATGCGCAACTGGTAATGTAAGAAGCTAAGCGACTTACACGATCGATTCCTCGATACTTTCTACGACTGCAAGAACAATCGTTTGAGTCTACTCCACGACCGGTTTCGCTTTCCTTGCTCCTTTTTCCGTTCGATTTTTCACAGACACACAGCTTCGAGAGGTGTGTTTCAGCTTATCTGGTTTCGAACCAAGTGAAAATTCTCTTTTACGTTTTTAAAGGAAACGAGAAATCTTCCTCGGTAATGTAATTCTCGCGAGTTTGAATAACTCTTTAGTCGAAACATTTGAAACACTAATTTCGAATTAATAATAAAATTGATAGACGTTTCAACGAGGATTGAGTCAAATAATAAAATCTTTGATCATCCTGGTGATTTAAAAAGAAACAAAAAATTTATTCAAATTAAGTAAATAAATTGAGAAGTTAGATAAATTAGACAAATGAAAGACTATTCGTAGTTACATCTTTTAGATTAGATACTTTTATACGTCATTGTGAATTTTTCGCGTTAGTTCTGCCTCTTTTTTCTAATATTCAGTGTTATTTAAGGCGTTACTGCTGTCGAGATTCGTTTGGGTTAAAGCGTTCTTCACTTTATTCAGCTATCTCGAATCTTGAATCTTTAGTCTCGACTATAGTCGCGTCTGGTAGACGTAGTTTGACCGACTGGCAGTTTCAAGGTCCCTTCTTCCTTCATGCATGCGAATTTTACGACGGGATAATTCCGTGGTAGATGACTATCTAAAGGGACTCTACATGTGACTATTATTCGCTCGATGTAACGCGCCTCATCGTTCGATTTCATCGTGGAAACCGAAACGTGATTACAACGCATTGTTGCAAATACCCATGTTCTTCCCTATACGCGCTTATCCAGATCTCGTCTGATAGCATACAAGGTTCTTCTACTCGCCGATAATCTCAGATTCTTCGTTAGACACCTAAACCATTCGTTTCACCATCCATCGCGATCCACGTGTTTACTCAAACATACGCTACTATATATTTATACACCAAAAACTTGGTATCATTTT
Organism: Bombus pascuorum; assembly: GCF_905332965.1. NCBI lineage: Eukaryota > Metazoa > Arthropoda > Insecta > Hymenoptera > Apidae > Bombus > Bombus pascuorum. The sequence continues at coordinate 4,709,515 of NC_083490.1, forward strand.
TTCAATAATACATCTATCGAGTTGAGTAGTAAGTTCATTCGCGTTCTTTGCAAATAGCGCATTAAGCGTTTCATACAAAATCTGCTTAATCGAGAATTGTCTTATTCGTCCTATTTCTTTATCTTGTATCTTTCATCCAAAAAGTCTGACACACGAATCTTTACATTTGTTTTTCTTTAACAATTTAAACAATTTTTATAACATTGCAAAAGAACGAAACCCGATAGATCGTTGTATATATTACAATTTTACATCGAATAAAAATGATTATTTCGCAAAGGAACGTTCTCAGAGTTAGACAATAGCTATACGTATCCGACGGTTCGCTTCTCCCAGGAACTTTACTTTTGTTCGTTCAAACTATACCTCGACCACAGTTCAGAGTCTTCGTCCACGACTATGCTCGAGCACCGTTGGAATAAAGCTGCGGTGCTGGATTATTTATCGAGGCTGGGGTTTCTTTATAGATTCGACAAACAACTCGAGTGTTTCACCAGGGGGAACAGGGACTAGATTCGTGGAACAACGCGTTTAGCACGCGTCGGGATTATTTTGATCGCGTTCTCTGCTCCAAGTGTATTCGTTTAGTCGCGTATCTTCCACGTGATCGTTAAAACGCGAGCCGATGCAAATAAACCGGACGATTTTCCGCGATGCCAGAGTCCGGACGAAGCTCCCGATTCTGAAATCTGACTTGCTAATACCACGGTGCACACGCACCGCCGTCCCCAACTGATCGTCGACATGCTGGTGCTTTGCAAGTCTAATTCAGAAGCGTGCACCATCTTCGTTTCCACCTATTAATTGCGATCCTGTCTTTACTCTCACTCGTTCATCTCTGTTGCCCGCTTTTTTCCTCTCTCGTTTCTTCTCTCTATCCGCCTTCTATAGTATTCGTACGTCGTACTCGACGAGTATCTAAAGTGTTACGGAAATTACGATCGAAGAGCTATACAGGGTGTCTTGACGATTGTCTTTGGAATTTGAGGCAAGTCGGAAAAGGAAGATTGAGCTTTATTTTCGAACATTTTCACTGCTTGCGTTGGCGCTGCTTTTTGAAGAATTGCCGAGCTTGCATGGTAAATCGTTTTCGTTGATCTTAAAATCGGAGGAAATTATTATGGAATATTAAATTTAAATTTTCTACAAACAATTCATAAACTTATTACGAAATGTTGTAGCTCGTAATTAGATTTCTATAAATTTAGTGATGCATTTAACACAGATGTAATATAGATCTTCAAGATATTAGATATACAGAGTATATGTAGCAGCCAAACTGTGTAATAAGCCCTTAACAAAACTTTAAATGTCCTATATTTACATAAACGTTTCTTGCTTGATTATAAGCATAAAGGACACCAAAAAAATCGCCAACTTTGGGGCCACGGCAATCAATGGGTTAAAACAACAATTACCAATTTCATTTAATCGCATCTAGCATATAAATATTTCCAAATGCTCGTGTATCGGAATTGCCGCCTTATGGAGACAGAGTAAACGCTCCCAAGACAACGCTCTTCCCATCGGGGCGAGATCTTCCCTAAGGGCCGACCTGGCTACGTGTTAAATTCTCTCTCCGAGAGAACAAAGCCTCCTGGTCGCATACCTTTCCAACCTAGAGACATCTGGTTCCCGAGTAAAATCGTCACGAGAGACGATGCAGAGTGCTCGTACGTGACCATGATGTTCGTTACCCGTTGCTTCCAGCCTCGAACAAATCACCGTTCGGTCGTTCGATTTTTTTTTTCCTATGTGTTTTTCCTGCATACTGCGTGTAGCGCGTATTTTGCTCTCAACGCATCGACGGCCCGCCGTTGTAAAAATCTTCGATCCGTTCGTGCAGTCCTCTCTCGCTTTAGCCCCAAGCTCTTTATAATCGTGAAATTTGTATCACGACTTCTGTTCAAGATCGATCTAATCGCGAAGACCTGAATGCGTTTAATTCGAGTTTCTGTTTTCGGGCAAAACTCGCCATTGCGTCGACCCGAATTTCTGACGTTCGTCACGGTGACACGACCTCGTTTCGCGTCACCTCGACCAATTAACCGGTGATGCGCACGCTACAAGATTCCAGATTCGTCGTCGCTCATCGTTTTCAGCCTTACGAGCCGCGCGAAACATCACAAACGCGCCGCCAGAAAAATACCAATTCCCCGGTGACGAGGAAAACCGACCGCGACGCCCACAATCGCCTCGTCCATGTTTCCCCATGCGATTGTCTCTCAACCGTGACTATCGTACCGCGTCGACGATTCACTGGAATTCGAGTGGAATTCGCCTGAAAATGTTGATGTTCCTTTCGAGGTGAATGTAGTGAAACCGTTGAAAGAAAGCAGGAAGTTGTTTCGATAAATCTAATGTTATTTAAAGAAGTTAAGATTTGAAAATTTAAACATTTGGAAATGTGAAATTTTAGTTAGCGAGATTGAGAAATTTGGGAATTCTTAAAGCTGAGAATTCGAATATTCGGAAGGCCTGAAAATTTGCAAATTTTCGGTTCCGAACGCTTCAAAGTCTAAATATTCAAGTTGGAAAATTTGAACGTTCAAAAATTTGGAAATCTATTGTAATTTGGAAGTTTGAAAATTTAAACAGTGGAAGTTGGAAATTTGAAAATTTAGAGATTTGCAAATTTGCGGTTCTGAACGTTTCAAAGTCTAAATATTCAAGTTGGAAAATTTGAACGTTCAAAAATTTGGAAATCTATTGTAATTTGGAAGTTTGAAAATTTAAACAGTGGAAGTTGGAAATTTGAAAATTTAGAGATTTGCAAATTTGCGGTTCCGAACGTTTCAGAGTCTAAATATTCAAGTTGGAAAATCTGAACTTTCAAAAATTGGGAAATCTGTTGTAATTTGGAAGTTTGAAAATTTAAACAGTGGAAGTTGGAAATTTGAAAATTTAGAGATTTGCAAATTTGCGGTTCTGAACGTTTCAAAGTCTAAATATTGAAGTTGGAAAATTTGAACGGTCAAAAATTTGGAAATCTGTTGTAATTTGGAAGTTTGAAAATTTAAACAGTGGAAGTTGGAAATTTGAAAATTTAGAGATTTGCAAATTTTCGGTTCCGAACGCTTCAAAGTCTAAATATTCAAGTTGGAAAATTTGAACGTTCAAAAATTGGGAAATCTGTTGTAATTTGGAAGTTTGAAAATTTAAACAGTGGAAGTTGGAAATTTGAAAATTTAGAGATTTGCAAATTTGCGGTTCCGAACGTTTCAAAGTCTAAATATTCAAGTTGGAAAATTTGAACGTTCAAAGATTTGGAAATCTATTGTAATTTGGAAGTTTGAAAATTTAAACAGTGGATGTTGGAAATTTTAAAATTTAGAGATTTGCAAATTTGCGGTTCCGAACGTTTCAAAGTCTAAATATTCAAGTTGGAAAATTTGAACGTTCAAAAATTTGGAAATCTATTGTAATTTGGAAGTTTGAAAATTTAAACAGTGGAAGTTGGAAATTTGAAAATTTAGAGATTTGCAAATTGAGATTCTCGACTGGAAATTTCGAAGAAGAAAATTTACATCTTGAAACAAAATTATCTTCCCGTCAATTGAATATTCCAAGTTTTAAATCTCCTTGCATCTCATTGTCTGTCCCACTTTTATCGTTCCAAATGTCAAATCTCAAGCGTCATCTAGAAGTCAAAGTTCGATAGGAAAAATGAATTCATCGAGACTACAATTCGGTTAGGTCGATTCGATGTTAATAAATCGACGAGAATTGACTTATATCGAGGACACAGGGCCGCGGGTTCAACTATTGGCGAGTACCTACGCGACGAAATTTTCAATTTGATGTCTCGAAAATTGGACAAACGGCCGCGCGGATCATACGAGCCGCAGAAAAAAATGTTAATTCTCCAAGATGAAGATGGACATCTTGTTACGATTGCTCTAAAGTACGATCACGATTATTTTGTCCTCTTTCTTCTTTACGTCAACCATTACATAACGTTTAATTTCAATTTACATCGACGATTTGTAAATTTGAATTTATGTTAACTGGAAATAACGATCAATTAAAAAACATGGTTCTAGATGTCCACGAGTGTAAGAGACTGAGGTTTTTTGTATCTGATGTTTAAACGTGTTTAACGCAATTTGTATTATAGTAGACGAGAAATAGACAAGTATCGATATAGACTTGGATAGTTTTTCTCCGATAGTTATCTAGGATAATTATCGCGTCGCGATAATTGCCATCTACCGTGCAGGAATGCGCTTTGTTTATTCAAAGAGAGTACATTTTCTATTCGATGCGTGTCTCGCAGTTTTGCATAATGACTTCGCGAACGAGATGTTTCCAGACCGCAAGAAATGTACAGTTGTGAGTTGTTTCAGACGATTCGAAGAGTCCATAAGAAATTTAGGTTATTTGGTTATTTAGGTGCTTTGATAAATTAAATTAAACGAAGAAAATAGAACTGGAGTTCTTCGACTACAACAGAAAAAAATAGAACGTATTCAATCATCGAATTCTTCGATCAGAAATTGATACGATTGTAAAGACTAAGATTTGAAAATTTAAATCTAACAATACGAGGATTTGAAAGTTCGTCAAACTGTAGAAATTGTTATCGCAACAAGAACAAAAGACAAGCATACTCGTTTCGATGAATTAACCCTACCACGGTTGTGAAATTTTAAATTGAATCTTATGAATATTTGTGAGAGGATGTTGTAACATAAAAAAAGATGATTGCGTTACAAAAGATTCGAAGAACGTAACAGGATTAAATCTAAACATAGTTGGTCCGTATCTAGGTGCAGGATGACATTCTCCGAGAGCATCGTCTGGATCAAAGAAGATGACGGTGATCTTCTGCGATGGAACGATCGTTCCAAGATTTTTCTTCTGTGAAACAACGAAATCATGGTGGAGTAGCATCGTTTCGTAGACAATGCAAAGAGGCACGTTTGTCTGGCTCGCATTCTCTGCCCACACGCCCTCGGATACCGTATTACGTGCGTAATATCTAATGGACGTTTACGACGTTTAAAGGTGGCACGAAGTGGGCTAATACGAGGTGCCATTTAGTCAGTTAAAGGTCTTTGAAGCCACGACGTATCGGTGCTCCCGTTTATGTAATAAATACATAATTTTATAGTTATTAAGTGGTTGTCACTTAGACGCGTGTCGGCATTTCTGCCAGCGTCGCGAGGTTCGACCGACATTTCTCTCAGTCACCGCATTTACCGTTTCACTTCTCATCCGAGTCATTCCATGGAAACCATCCAGAAACGTTTCACAGTTCATATAAACGAAAGCTTACATTGTCGTATAATTTTCGTAGTGGAACATAAATATACGCTGTAACGATCTACATATTTTCATTTATATATCGTATATTATAGTAACAATGTACACCAAGTATATGTGAAAACGTGCAAACAAATGAAAAATTAATGACCAGAAACGATATTCATTATCATGCTATAAAGTTAGCAGATTGGACATTTGAATTATTTATTGGACATTTTAAACGTGGTATATTATGTACAGCTCGCATTTAATCTCGACAGTCTTTTATAGAAACGACAGATTGTTAGAAACTTTAAAGACAAAATAAAGAAATTTTTAATCAGCGAGCATTTCATATCGGCAGTTTAACGAGAGAACGTGGCTGAGAAAGAAACCTGGTGTCGGTACGTTCCTAATTACTGTGGAAGACACAATAACTAGCTATCTCTAGTTAGCTCGATTGACACGGCCAGCGGGAGACGTGACGAGATTTCTTGTATACGGTGGAAGCGACGTCGCCGCGTCGTCGGTCGGTGTCGGTACATAAAAGCAACGATTTTTCTCGTTTCTGACCCCATTCCAGGGACGCTTTTGCAGCGCGCGGTACGGATGAGTCGCACGTGCTGATCCGACGAAGGAATGCGTTGAAGAACAAAGGGTGCAGCTGGTGCTAATGCTAAACTAGCGTTAACTCGATTGTCAGCAAATCAAATAGATTAATAGAGTAATCGAAGACTCTTTTGACGACCGTTCCGTCCGACTTTGCCGATAATTTTAAACCTGCTCGCTCATATTACGTTCATCGCATTCATTCCATTCGAACACATCTTTCTCGAGTGCCCGATTTTCTGTGGAAAATTATGATTTTCGTACGTTTGGCTTGGAAGAGGAGATCTAAGGTACTCGCTGCAAACCATAAGCGTTAAGAAAATTGTTCGATTGAATTTAAATTTTCTAGGATTTTGTAGATTATTTGTTACGTTTATTACATTTGTTACTCTGCTTGTTACATTCATTACAACCACTTAACATAAATGTTATTCCACATTTAGTATTTTCCAATTTCTTAATCCTTTTGAAACAGCCAAGTTTGCTATTTCTTCTAAAGCAATTGTCTCTACTAGCAGTTCCAACAGGTGCACAAATTAAACAGGTATCCGTGTCATTTTAAACGGTTCGTTCAAACGCAACTGGACAATGCAAATCGTTGCGGTCCGCTCGAACGCTTCGAACAATGCGGCGCAAATTAGTTATAAATTACGCGCGTCCCGCAGAAACGGACAAAAGGCTGGATGGAGAGGGGTTAGACCGGAAACGAGCGTCTGAAACCCGTTGCCCGCTTTGTTCTCGCACGTTTAATGAACGTCGCTGCAAAAGCGTAACAGTGGCGCTTGCCGATGACCTTGACGCGTCGCGTTATGCAACCTGCTCGTATAATAAAACGCAGAAGATCAGGGTACATCGGTTTCCTTCTAAATCCGACGCAATGCCAATATTTTTAGAGCGAAGTCCGAATTAATCCAATGCTAACAATAATAATACGTCCGATTATTTGCATGCTGAGCTCCTTACTGCGTATAAACTGCTGGAACGCAGATTCTGATCGCTTCAGGTTTGGAGAAACGTGCGGGATTTGTGGATTAATAGGATGAACGTAGAGGAATCAAGGAGTAACGGAGTTGTTATGCTTGAGTAAGTGTTGAAGCGAAATTTGTTTTTCGTGCTTTGGAATCTCGAATACAATTTTCAGAAGCAAAATTATTTCTTCCGCGGTATATGTATATTCTACGGAGGAATCGGGTCGTTTAGGTGCTTTTCGACTTGACGGGAAATCTTGATACTTTGGAAGTTTAAATTGAAAACTTGGACGATAGAATTATTTCTTCGTGCGTATTTCAGAGGCAAACTGAATCGTTCAAGGGTTTCGAAAAGCGTAGAATTTGGAATTTTAAATGATTGAGATTTTGTCTAATAGGCATGGAAATCTTTTTCGAAGGAGTTTAAGGGCGAATACTACGTTTGAAGAAGTTTGAACAGATTTGAATATCAATTACAATCGCAGAAGAATTTATTAAAATAAAATTGATGTTTTATTTATTACGATGATATGTGCTAGCGTATACAGGTGATACAATTTTGAATGTAAAAGAATATTTAACAAGATTCTTCTAATTGTAAGTATCTCTAATCCGAGATTAAGTCAAGAAAAGAAAACAAACATGAGATTCGTCTGGACAAACGAATGGCATGTTTGATAGTTGACAGATTAACGGCGAGAGTGAGTGATCACAATAACGAAGAAGTATGTCTTGCATCAGTGTATGTAATTGGGTCATCATGGTGGGTGTATGAAAGCTCGTGATTAAGGTTAATGCCGTTAAATCCCGGCTATTTGCTTTTCCTTTTTGGCGTATCTTCGCTGATTTATGCTGGCGAGTGCGAACACGATTAACCGAATATTCCGTCTGAAGCCTAATAACGTCAACGCGAGATTCTTTTCTATCAAGCGTGCACTCCCGACAACGATTCGCGTGATCTTCAGGTTGGATCTTGTGACATCTTAGTGCACGATAAAAAAAAAAAGAAACTCGCTGTGACGAGAATTTTTCAAGGCCTTGCTTTTACGTCTCGTAACCGCTTTAAACGCTCGAAAGAAGATTACGGAATAATATTCGCAGTAAAAAAATGGGAAATATATTGGAAAAATTCAATTGGCATCTGCGTATAATTTTACAGAGGAAATTAATCGCAGGAAGAGTGCTCCACTCGATGTCAAAATCAAATAAACGGACGATTTTGTTAATATAGAACCGAAGCGTATTAAATGTTTAAATTCTCCATTAAAAATATAAATATGAATTGTTATACCTTTTTTTCTGTGGTCTCCATCCATTACAAACCCACCTTCATACCTTAACATACTATATCAAAAATATCAAAATCCTTTCGAGCCAAATCAGAGGACAAAACTGATGCTTTCGATTCAACGCGTCGAATAATCCCATTTGCTGGTCGCGAAAACGTGAAAAAAGAAAAGAGCCAGGTATCGGTCAGCTTGTTCTCGTAATTAGGGCACCTTGGTGGGTGGTTGAAAGCTCGTTATTAAGGTTAACACTTCCCGTGGCGAATCCCGGTATACTTTCTTGTTTGGGTAACACGTTGCAAGGACACGTGGCCGACCGCTCGCAACGACATAGCATTGTTGCTGTAACAATGAAGACCGATCTTTGTGGTTTACCATTGCTGGCCGTACACCTACAAGCAGCATCTGCTGGCAAGGTCGTAAATAATGTTTCACAATCGGAGAACGGGACGAGAAACGGGGAACTCTGTTGTCCACCGTGTGACACACTTTTTCCAGGAATCCAACGCTCTTTTAAGGAGTTCTTCTTTTAATCCAACTTTTCTCTTCTTTCGTTTTATAGGTATAACGTATAACGTAGTTTTATCTTGTTTTTATAAAAAAAAAAAAAAAAATAGCGATGTATACTACCGTTCATAAATACACATACGCTTTCATTCTCGGTTGCTATTTAATCCTAAATTGATGAAATCCTGATTGACTCAAGATCAATTAATGAATTAAAGGGACGATTTTAGGATCGATTCGAGATGCAATAGAATCTTAAAATTATTTCTCTGTGAAAAGTAGAAGTGTCGTTCGCGATGGTTCTTCTTTGTGGCCTTCGTATACGTTTATCATTTATTAAACCATTGTATTAGCGATCGAAGACGTTGTATCGAGTTAGAAGAATGACTTTTTCATCTGAATTATAATTCAAAAATTAAAGAGTCTGAAAATAAAAAATTTATCGAATAACAGAGTTTTGCGCTTTTACAAACTGTGACAATTACAAATGTATATCGCCTTGTAAAAGTTAATTTATTTGTGTCATCGTGGTATTTCATCATACTCGGCTGTGATGGCTCCAAAGAATCAAATTACCACGGTAAAATATATTTTACCAAGAATAAGCAAATTCTCGTAGATGTTCGAACAGCGGTGCATTGCATGCGAACAGTTTGGTGAAATCGATATGTAAAGGCTTAATTAAGGTCTTTTGATAACCTAACCTTGATCGAAGTCTCGTATCATCGCCATTAATCATCCACGTGTTCGTGACTTCCTTTCGTAATCTTCGAAATTAATTCCACCGATTCGGTATAAATTTCGACGCATCGAAAATTATTAAAAGGGACATCGATTCGATTTCACCTCGGCTTCTCTCTACCTTATTCCCTTTTTGTAGCACCGGTTATACGATCGTTCAAGTTACACGCCACGTCCTGGCGTTCGTTCCCCATTCGGTATGGAACGAATCAATGAATACGGGGAGCAACAATGGCAGCTCGAGTACGGTGTCTCGTGTTTGTCTCGCAATTAGAACGCGTTCTACGAACACGAAATTGATGGCTGGCCTCGATTTGACCGAACGTAAACTTGCTGAAATTGGCTTCAACGTTGTTGTCATAATTCATGATCTCGTTCAATTGTCGCGCGTTGCGCAATCATTGTCATTAAAAAACTTTGTCAAACCTACTTTACGAATTCGATGAGAAAAACGTATAGTTGGATCTTCGTTGATCGACTTCAATGGCATCGAAGCTATCGTCGGAGAGTTTGATTGATCAAAGTCTCGCGGTAAAAGAAATGGAAGCATCGTATTTTTATGGGCGATTTATTAATTCTATGTAATTAATTTTATCATGAAATATTACGCTGTCGTACCGTCGATGATTAGAAAAATATACGTAGCTGAATTAAGACAAGTTTAAAGGCTGATATTTTAGTTTCCTTCGCATCATAACACGGCGGTCGATCCTTTTCAGCGAGAAATTCGAAAGGAATTCCTTCTAGCCGGCTGCTTTATGGCATTTAACACCATAAATAAATGACGTCGCGCGGTCGTCGAAGTAACAAGACGCGCCGCTATTAATAATAGTCCGATTCTCCCATCCAACGCGAAGATTTACGGAGGTGGCATGATTTATTTACCGAATATCTTGCTGCCACTTGCCCGAGAGCCTTCTTCCTCGGTTCTCTGCCTCTTTCCGCCGCATTTGTCGGATATCCTTTTGAACCCCCCCACGGGGGGGGGGGGTTCGTTTGCGACTTTATCGATGCTTCTTACTACGTCCGTTTGCCCAGTTTGTGGAACATCGTCGATGTCTTCCTTCTAAGAACATCCTGTTTGGATAATCTGGATTATCTTAGTGGAGACAGTTTGTGGAATGTGCGACTTCTTCCTTCGTGGAAGTACGAGGTTCGTTGGACATTTACTTCGGTGTATGATCGAACGTAAATTAGGGTTGATGCTGGATCGAACATTTGGAGCTGTTTGCAGAAGTTGGTTTTATAGGTTTGAATTCCACCTTGAAGCTTAACGAGAGCGATTTCAAACAACGTCTTTTAATTTATGCACCTTTTATATCGTTCAGAGTCCAACGTTGCGTTAAAACGACGTTCCATTTCCAGTCCCTTTTCGATCAACCGACATCATCGAAAATTTTCTATTTTAATATCGCGAATTTTACGAAGTTGGAGAAATCGATGTAATTCGTAACATCAGGAGGAATCATTTTTCATTTAAATCGTAGAAATCGTTGTTGCTTCTCATCTTCTGTAAAATATCTACTATTCGAATGTGTACATTGCACGTCTTCCATCCTGACGCATTGTTGTTGGAGAAAGAATACGTAAATTGGTTACACGTCGCTGAAATGCTTGGTCCTTAATGAATTAACAAACCGTTAAACAACGATTGATCCGCGACAAATAATTTTTGTAAATACATAATATCAAACAAATTAAAAGAAAAACGATGAATGAGAAATGGGACCGCCAGTGCCGAAACTTGTCATAAAATACTCTAACCTCGTGAAACTGCTTGTTGTATCAAGACGACGATATTCGGTGGCTCATTAAAACTCGGGCCTTCGTCCAGCACGGTCGGTCGCGCTTGTTTGTAACAATTAAGACACGTTCTCGCATAAATTATCGGCCGCTTCCGTCAGTCGAAACGGCGACGTTTACGACAGGAATGTTTATGCGCGATATAAAGCTTGTACCGTTGCTGTTCGTCCGTTTCGTTCCTTCCACCCTTTTGCAGTCCTCGTCACCGTTGTAACGACCACCGCAACTCCCTCCATGGAAAATTACGTCTCTCGAATGACGAAAGAAAAAAGGAACCGCGTTGCACGAAAACGTCCCCGTGAGTTACGATTTTGCATAAAGGCTCGATTCTTCTCGGTGCATCTCGATCTTGAGATTTTGTCTTGCTTGGTCGAAAGCTGAGTTTTGCAGATAAAACGGAGGTAAAAGATGTGGTCATGGTGTTTAAATGCGAGCCTTCTTTCGAACGTAACTTCTCGAGTCTACGGTCTTTTCAACGGAACGAAGGAAAAGAGAAGAAAAAATATTTATTCGAAGGAGTCGTATACTGCAGTCTCCCTGGTGTGACTTTTATAAAAGTATTACAGCAAATCTTAAGATTTGAAGACCTATCCATTCCATTCGATCAATTCTTTCATCTTTTCGTACTAACAAATTTCCTCGGTGTTATCTTCTATCGTTCCATCGACGTTTCTTCGATCCTTCGACCAACAGAAAATTACCACAACCCAAATATCGTACAGCTGGCGAATCTACTCGTATTTGAAGATTGAAATTTATATCGCGAGCTTGAACGCTCGTAAATCGAGTCTCGGTATCTTCCATAAACAATTATTACGTACAATGCATAGCGATACGCTATACACGGTGATATTATTGTCAGAAATGAGTGTTCAAGTTTTTTCCGCGGAAAGAACAGCAATCGTATGACGATAATTCGTATAATAACGTCGGTGGAAATTACGAACGATGGAAATGATAGCTTCTCAGGTGTCAGAGAGAATCGCAAAACCTGATAGAAGGATTGTAGAGGATGTAGAGGATATAGAACCAATAGGTCGACGAGAAAATTGCCTGGGCGTGGAAATCGTAAGTGACGGTTGCTAATCTAATAATTGTTCATTAATTTGAAAATTTACGCCAGGATAAACACTGTTTTCTTTTTTCTTCAACTTCCAGTTGCTGATCTCCGAACGTGTTATTATATAGCGAGTAGTAAATTATTTATTAAGGTTTGTGGTACGACAAGTTCAACCGGCTGGTATATACTAGCTCGAGCGGATTACCATTGAAATGCTAATAAATTCGCCACGTTACTCCGCAGGCGCCACGCCTCGCACGCATTTGAAAAGGCTCGCTGTGATTCTATTCGATTCCTTCGTGGGAATCGGCAAAGAATCCTCTTTGTAACAATGCAATCAATCTCGATATTCGATTCGGATTTCGATGTATGCTAATTTCGAATTTTACAATTTTTTCTATTTTTCACTGGCTGATCGTCATTTCCTCGATAAACTCTACGAATTTGCACGATCATCAACCGATAAACTAAATTCCATTAGATCAGAGATCAACACCAGATCTATAGATCCGTATCTACGAATATATTAGTACATTAAATACGTGGTACTTCTTTCTCGAAGGACGTTGCTTGCGTTCAATTCATTAAAAAAAAAAAAAAGAAAGGAAAAAAAGAGTATGATTTGAGAATAATGAAAGGAAATGGCAAGACGCGTGTCAAGTCCAACGAGCGTGTCAGGGGCGTATCACGACTCACGTTGCGCCCTGACCTTACGCACACCTTGTCGCATCGACAGGCGTTAGAACAATCGTGGCACACGTTAAGACGCAATGATGCTTTCTGGTGGGTGTTGGTATGCGTCTCCTACGCTTCAACGGGAATTGATGTTTCCGACGATTACGCGTTTAAACACCACTCTTCCTCGCTGGAAGGCGGAAATCGTCGTGGTCACGTCGTGATCGCTGGATCGTATCGATCAAAGAAATCAATTCCAAGGCGATCCGTTAACTTTGTCGTTTCACGAATGTTTTTTTTTCTACATTTATACGTAATGCGTAGTATCGATCATAATACGACTATGTAGAATAGCTAGTTTCAGATGGAGTTTGTCGCAAGTAGACTGTGGATGTCGATACGACGATTCTTATTTTTATAGATATCAAGAGACACGATCGTTCAGATCTGTTATGTTACCTGGATTCCAAAGAATTTGATGTTAGATAACTTGATTAATGTTTTCAGATATACATGCTCGACGCTTATAGGAAAATCCCATTTTTTAATACGTATGGTATGGTCAATGAATGAGGATAGAATCGGTGGAGACCTTGGAGTTTGGAACATGGAAGATGCGAATACCACGGTTACACAGTCCTTGGATTTCGATGCTGAAAATAAGCGAGTAACGTATGTTTAGGCACGCGGAGTCTGGAAACTGTTTATACAGAAAATATAGATGATCAGGCTGGATCACAGAATTCGATGGATGAATTTTGAGAAATGCGGGAAAAAGCCATTTATACACTGCGAGAATGGTTCATCGACGTACGAAATGTCTGATCGTTTGTATTAATTTTCTAAACCATTTTCTTTTTTTTCTATTATTATTATTTCACAAATATTAGTATCTCTCTTGTGCATCATTTCGTACATCGTTTTAAGCCTGAGAATTTTCTCTTTCAATCGATTTCAATTGTTTTATTTAAATAGATATCGCGAGGCGTAGTTTCATTAAGCTCGGACATATTGTGTGTCATAATCTGATTAAACAACAAACGAGTGTTTCTTCTTCGACGATCCAAAGAGCAACCTGTGTTTGAAATATATGGAAAATTTCTTGTAACTATTCGTAACGCGTTGTAAATGTAAGTCGTTCCAAAAATAAAGATCAAACGATACTTTTCCTTGCATTTTAAAATGTCGAAACGAGGAAATGCAAGGGAAACGTTCGAAACGAATTCGAGGCAAACGGTGGTGTTCGTAAAATTAAAATTAGCATAAGTTATGGGAAGGCGAATTCTCCGTGACAGGTTAGAACGAAGTTAACGCGACCCACGCGACCACGATATTTATAAAGCCTGGAAGTATCCGATTAACGGAGAGATTTAAGGTATCACGGTTGCATCGGGTCGTTCGTCTCGATCGAATATTCATGAGCACGAAATATAGCGCGAGGATGACAAATAGGCGACTAATTTCACGCTGCATACCGAAAAACCCACACGGACGTACCTATCTCGTTGAACGTTTTCACGGTTCGTACCAGCCTTGCACTCCGATCTCGATGAAAAATGTTTCGAATCGAATCGATAGCCGTAACTAGAGGACACCATATAGATAGAAAGTGATCGACCCTGTAATTTCTTAAAAATTTCTTTTATAGAAACTTTCCAAGAAACTCTCGCTCCTTACTCCTTAGCATCAGTAAATATTGTGTTAGTTTTTTACATTTCCTTCAAACATGATTATACCTATTTGTGGCAAACACAAACATAACCGCAGCTAGACGAAGTCTAAACATACTAACAAAATATTACGACAATATTCTCAAGAAGTTTTCCTCGTAGTCTTTCTTCAAACGCAATCATACCTAACGTAATTTTCCTCCATGTAGAATATATTTATACGTACATTTTTACACGTAACGACGTCTAATTCGTACCAATTCCTAACTGTACCTAGTCTTTAGCTATGTTGGGAAATATTATGAATAATATTTCTCAAGAAGTTCCTATCAAATTGTACCACTATTCTAAACCTAACTATACTCGTTTCCAAACTTAACCATATTCGACTATAATCGATTTGAAACCCAAACAATATAATTGTCAGAACGAATCTGTCTCGTCGATCCCATAGAAGTTAATCATCGATGGTTTCGACAAACGTTTATCACTTTAAGTTCCAAACTATTGAAACATCTTGAAACGGTTAACAAGGAACGATCGTAGCTTACTTTCACTCGTCGTATACCGTTTCGCGTTCCTTTATCATGACAGCTTTCCCATTAAGTATCACTCACGATGAACAAAGGCCATAAATATTCTCGTATCGTGATAGACAATCAATTTCTGTAAGATCCTGGGCAAGAATCAGAGGAAACGAGTATTCATTGAATAATTTTTAATCGTGCAACACGTTCGATTTCATAAGCGATTTACATGATTCGTATATCGGCGGTTTGCTAGGAAGAAACGATTCGATGAAGACACGGGGTTAAGAATAATTAATTTCAGTCGCTAGGAACGTCTGGACTGGATGACAAATTACTTCCGGATCCCATTACTAGCCTCGTAGCGTAGTTAGTACCGCGTAAGAATAATTCGTGATCTCAGGCGAGATTAATCACGGAAAGGACGATGAAACGACAACAATAGGAAACAAGAGAACGAACGTTCCTATGAACCTCTCTAAAAATAACGCCTCTTCCCTGATCATTCATCTTTCGCGCTTTTCGGTCCGTTCGATCGCGCGGTTTTTCATAAATTCGTGCAAAATGTTTATTTTCAATTTCAGGAAGTTTCTGGTACTCGTTCGTGACGTTCCTGGCACTCGTTCAGAGACTCGTCACTTGTTTTCTAAAAAATATTTCAGCATACCGTTGAATCGTTTGGGAAAATCGCAATGAGAAGAAAAATTTAAACGCGATATATCTCCGCAGAGTTAATGTGGAATTCATAGAATTAGGATTTATATAGAATTAATATTTTATTGAATCGCATACGATTCGTTTCCTTCGATGATTTCTTGCCAAATATTTAGGTATGAAACTTCTTGTTGGTACGTGGATTGCCAGACGCGTTACGAATTTTTCAGGCAACCTAATAAAGCTATTCTCTGCAGAAAAATAAATTCACCGGCAGATTCTTTTCCTCGAGAAACAAAGGGGCAAAGTTACTCGTGTTTTTCCTGCAAGCGTTTCCTGATTCTTGGTTGCCGGAGGAACACGAAACAGTAGTTTATCACTGAGGTAGTGCACGTACATATGTAGGTGCCTCCTCAAAGCAGCTGATTCGTATCCATCATCCTTTTGTCTAGAGGCAGCCGAACCCCCACGACGATTTAACTTACGAATTAATCAACCGTTGGTGGAACGAAGTTTCGTACCACGGCGTCACTCATTATTCTTCTTACGCGGCCAGATAAATGACGGCAGTTAATTACGAACACGTAGAACCCCGTGGCAAACCGCGACCCACCCGGACAACTGGAGAACTTGCTGTAATTTCATTTTACCAACTAGTCGACCAACGATCTCTGATGTCTTCTCTCGATACGTATGATCATTTACCTAAAACTGATAAAAAAACAAAAATATCCCCCATACTGATACGTAACAATTTTCTTTTCTTATTGACAAACGTCACGGCAAACATTCTTGACGAATCTCTACAATTCAATCCATGTACGAGTGACAACTCACGTTAAGAGTTTAACAATACCACCTAATGACAAGATCCACAATCAATTAGTTACCAACCCAATATATACGTACAGAAATTCTAAGAATTTGAAACTTTAAGAAACTACAATGCAAAGAATGCAATAGAATAAAATACAATGGAATTTCTTCCTCCCTAAATGGATTAATATTTTTAATCGATCTTTCGCATCGCAGTATGATATATGAATCGGTACGATCAGTTTCTGGCTAAAGTTAACGTAACTCTTAACAAGTACGATGCTCTGATATTTCCTTCCTGATTTTGTAATATCTTCTCACAGCCGGAATTAGTCATTATGCGCCTCTTGCTCTTTTCCGGAAATCACGGAAGGAAGTAAAATGGGTAACTGGGTCGACAGAATGAACCACAACGATTCTTCAAAATCTGTCGGGCCATACGTTATCTCGGGAGAGTAAGCCCAACGACCACGCTTACCAGGATAATTACCGAGTGGAGCGTGGCTGGGTCTCGGTTGACCGATTAAAAATCGCGATCCGCTTGTCTCGCTTATCTCCTCCCCTTTTGTAACGAGCAACCGACGGCGACGTCGCGTCGGTCAGGCGGTGCGCGTGGGTTCCGCGATCCCGACGGTGATTCAGGTTAATTATGCGCGAGGAAAACGCCATGACGGAGAAAGAAAACTCACGAAGGTCGGCCACGATTTTCCACGAGCTTTTCCGATTCTCATACGTATACATAGTATTTCTTTCCTATGCTTGGAGGAACGAAGTCAAGGTTCGATACGATGATGCTTCGTGTTGATAAGATTAATATCTTGTGAATATTTTGTACATGATCGTCATTGTTCCTCTGATATTGATTGACTGAAGCACGAGGCTCGTACCAAAAGAATCAAAATATACAAATATACAATAAATATTGTAACGAAAGAAAGAAGCTTTGCTTGCATAGTCGATAAAAACGAACTGTTGTAAATCCATAAAATTTCTATTGAAAATTACGCATTAATCATTTTGCCCGCTTCGATGTTCACGCTACAACTATTCTTTAAATGTATACCTGAATAATACGTTCATAGATACGTATGCAATATGAGACTGAAAATCTCTAAATACAAATTGCGCGTAATATTTCGATATTTTGCGGCAGACACATCGTTCTGACAATAGACAACAACTACTTAAAATCAACTACTAGAAAAAGCGTAGACATAATGCTGTATTTTACGTTTGCTAATCCATGGCTAGCCAAATAAATTCGAAATATGAATTATAGATTAGATAATCGTACGTACATACTACGGATTAAATAATCTAATAAGGTGGAGGAATTTCAGTGTTTTTGAACTTATTTCACGTGAATCACACCTTCGACTACCTTGGTATTAGTCATAGCTGTCGTAGAAAAATGAAAGAATTTAAATGAATTACCGCGACAAGATTTAATCAATGTAATGAGATAATTACGAATTCTGATACTGACAGGTGATTTTCTTTTGACACTTAACAAGGTTCTGATACTTACTCGAGCCTTCGTACCCTGGTGAACGAGGCGCATTAATAATCGTGCTACGACGTCGGCTCTCGTCCGTGGGGAGGGTCTAATCGAAAGCGCGCGTATGACTCACAACTCGCGATTGTCGTGCGATGCACGCTTGACACGATTTGCTGGACTTACTTGGAGGAACGAGGAAAGTCCCAGCTTCGTTACTTGGAATCCCCCGATTGACCGTCTGCGGACGTGTCATGGAGAAATTGTACGAATTTTGTTGACAAAGAGAGAGAGAGGGGGGTAAGCTACAAACGAATATCGTCGCAATTGAAATTTTCGACACGTTCCGGTAGAAATTGCTGACCATGTCGAATATGGTATTTAATGCCAGAATTATCGGCGATTGAAAAGAGGAAATCGAAGGAGCAGGAACAGTCCATGCGCGTGTTTTAGTAAAGTCATAGAAAATCTAAAAAATATATCTAAATCTAAAAAAGATTTAAGAAGATCTAAAAAAGTTTCTATAAAAAGATAGAAGCCAGTAATTTTTGGCAATAACAATACATACGATTTTTCGCCTTAAGCGTATGCCGGCATTTTTCTTGGGTTATATTCCAAGTTTTTTTAATCGTTAAAACGATAATGAGATTGGAACATAAAACTACGGCAGAGTTGTAAAAGTAAAACGAAAACTACTTTAGTCGATAATCGCATTAACCTTTAGAAAACCACATGCAATTTTGGAAAGGTTTGAAAATTTTCCACGGAGCAATAAAATTGGCTACGTTGCCGATTTCACAGGTGTTTTTAACAGGTCCGCTTTCGTAGTTCTGAGAATCGAGCTCGTTCCACTTACAGCATCGCTGGCAAGGATCGCTGCGACGATGTTTTATTTAGCGTTTAAATATTTTATAACCGCGTTAAAAGCGCGCAAGTATTGCGACTCTGTCAGTAACGTGGAAGATGGACAGAACTGGGTGCCTGTGGCAAGAGACAAAATTTATGGAACTGGCTGGATCAAAAGACGTCGCATGTCTGTCCACCGTTGGCATTTGACGTGTTTTGCTCTCGACTTGTCTCTTTCCACGCGAATGATCGCGAGTTTGTCAGATTAAATGGGTTAAAGATCAAAACTGAACTCCTGGATATCTTTATCGAGCAGCGTTGAGTCGCGAGATCGCAAAATTTGGAGCACAAGATTCCGTGAATGAAGTTTCGTAAACTCGTAACCGGGACAAAATGTGCGTTACAGAAAATCGATTGTTCGTTAAAAGAACGTTGTTTAAAAAAAAAAGCTAAGATAAAACGATGTTAGAATGCTGAGAATTTGGTAATCTTTAACTTTACCTTGAAGCTCTTCTTAAAGCATAAAGATTTATTCTCTGTTGATACGAAAGCAAAATTGAAACGAAGTATTTGGCAATCGGTTGTACGATTTATGTCAAATCTATCTATGTCCATTGATTTGCATTTTTAATCTGTTCGTTGGAAGAAGAATCCGGAGAAATATATTTATTACACCTTTGTCAGATATAATATCAAATATTATTTATTTCGACATATATTAAAAAATGGAAAAGACAAACCTACGCAGAAGCTGGAATTATAATTTGTCAAATTCTTAAATATCGAAGAACGTTGCTTGGTTAACTCGATAATATAAATCGTTAAATTGCAAAATATTAAGCGACGTTGTTAATTTCTTGTCAACCGTTCAACTTCAAATAAAAAAAATACAGGACGAAGCGTTTCGATCTTCCAACAACTAAAGTTTCACGAAACAAGTAAACGGACCAAGAAAAGTTAAAGTTCCTCGAACTTTAGAAACGACTGACAACGTATTTCGAGGAAGCGGACGATATCCAGGTGAACGACGTTTCTTAGAGTCGCCTGAATTTCTTTCCATCGTTCCAGAATAGGTTCGACGGCGATCGTTTTCCAGAAACTCGTCATCGCAAAGATAAATGTACAGACAAGTAGCTGCACCTTCCCAGCGCGCCGCCGTGAAATAACGACATTAATAATGAATCACGCGGCAATTTTGCTTAAGTTTTACGATGGTGAACGTGTCGAGCCTAGTGGGCGGCTGTCGAAGGTCTGCCAGGCTATCTCGCCGCGTCGCGGGATCGATCCGCGACCATTTTTTCCGTCGCCAGCGGAATTAATGTATCTGCATCGCTTCCAGGAACGTGACACTAATTGCAAAGGACGACTGGAAGAATGGTGACACGCGTATATCTCTATGGAGAATTGTAACACACGCAATTTATTCACTTTGTTTCTTGCTTGTTAAAGACGAACGTTTGAACGATGATTTCGTATGATTTATTCGAGCAGAAAGCTCTTCTAACCTACTACGTATTGGTGATGAATTCTATGAATGGATTCTATGGGTGCATTCCATGAATGATTAGCGAAATGAAAAATTACCGACGATTGAATCCACTTTTCTAGATGGTCGACTATTCCGTGAACAAAAATCATAAGCAGCAAGAAATGTCAGCAGTGATCTCCTGTTATACGTGGTTCTTCTATGAAGACGTTCAGGATTGATGGAGGTCTACTGTGCTTACTCTAGAACAGCATCATGGTAAGGAAAATAGGGGAGGAAAATGAGCCTGTACGAACCGAAAGTCACCAAACTCACGCTTGTTCGCAATTATCTATTTAGACCCACCCTCGCTCTAATAAACCCAGTAAACTCTTAGATCATACATTCTAAGCTGAATTCGTTCAACTAAGCGCTACTCAAGATGCTCTGTCGATGATCGATAATCAAAGTAATTGTTTTCGGTAATTGCAAAAACAAAATGCTGGTTCTATAAATTAAACGAGCGGTAAAGTTGAAAAATGATCTATCCGTTGGTCAGCCCCGATCTTAACGCGATCTCTATCCTACGAATGTCCATGAAACTGACAAAACCAACCTTACAATCTCTCGGAATCCTTGCACCATCAAATGCTTGGCACCTAACCGCATAGACCATTGTCCAACCGTAAGCTACACGAACATTTTATGAACATGGGAACACGGCTGAG
This sequence comes from Bombus pascuorum, assembly GCF_905332965.1. Classification (NCBI taxonomy): domain Eukaryota; kingdom Metazoa; phylum Arthropoda; class Insecta; order Hymenoptera; family Apidae; genus Bombus; species Bombus pascuorum. The sequence continues at coordinate 4,730,612 of NC_083490.1, forward strand.
AAAAGGGAAGGCAGAAGAGGTCAAGAGCCAGTGTTACGCAAGAAAATGCGCTTTCGCGAGCGGCGATAAGCGTTACTTTAGCGGCGGGTATCCTTTTGTCCGTCCTGTGCCGCGGTTTCTCGGCCGTCTTAATGACCGATGCAAATACACGTCGTTAGGCCTCGTTGGGCTCGTTTCGCTACTATTTGTCTTTATAGCTGCGGCATCGGTGCTCTTGCGTCCCCTTTGCATACGCTATCGCGACGAGGACCGAGTGATTTCTTTTTTCGCGCGGGTTTGATGGGTTTTCCCGCGCCTCTAGATGAACCTCTTACGGAATGGTTACTTTAGAGAACCTCGTTTACGATGATGATGATGATGATGACGACGACGACGACGAGGACGACGATGGTGGTGGTGGTGGTGATTGTGCTGGTTTAATGGCGATCTTATTGTTTGTTTAGAGGAGATGGTGGAAATACGTATGATGAAGCGTGTAAATTGGTTTTTAAAAAGGCTATAAAGAAATTTATCGTAGATTGCAAATGATGAAATAATTGTACGTTGCGCGAGGCACTGTGTGTGATTTATAGGAACTTAAATTCATGTTTATTTCAATTTCAAGCGAAGCCAAGAATTTTTACGAATTTTTGTTATTTCCGCCTTGCTAGCGAAGGTCACAGTTGACGCCAGAAATCAGTCGGGGTCTCAACATGGTTATTTAAATCGACTAACCGCTCGGAATCAGCTTGCGATCGCATAATCGAATTCGTTCAACAAACGTTAACGTAGAGTACGAGATATAAATACCAATCGTTCGATCGAATATTTTGTGTACTTAGTATCCTATATACTTGATGTATTCCACGTGTTTTTACGAAGTAAGTATCGCGAAGAAACCACGCGTAGAAGAAGCGAAGAGAAGCGCAGCCTTAAATGCCCCAAATTTCCACCGATATAAATCTATCAAATTTCTCTGAAAAACTACAAATTGCTGGTTTCCACCGGCGTTGTTAATCCCGGAATTAATTCTCTAACATCCAACGATCCGTCTTCCTTTCATTAAGATGGACTTGGCGGCACAGTGCGGCGTTCCCAATTGCAACAGGATGAAGGTGCGCAACCTTTGATGGCTGACGATTGAAACAAAGCGAAGCAATACCGAAGTTCTTCGTTTCAATTCAAAGGGTTAACGAGGGCCGTGTACGCGAGCTAATTAGGATGTCGCCTAGACCGTTTATTTTCGTCGGGACCAGGACGTGTCACAGCCGAAAGGGCAGTTCGAAATGTCGCGACTGAACGACTGAAACGAACCCAGCCTGTCATGGTTTCTTCATTGGCGTTTATATGCGCCAGCGAATTTAATGATCCACGCGAGGAAATTCTCTGATTCAGTACTTTTGTCACTGTTGCAGTCATGGGTCTTGATACATCGGCGTAATGGAGGCGAAGAGGTCTACTGCTAGACGTCTTAAGCAGCGTAACTACGAGTTGAGTGTAGAATTTTGATTAGTTTGTTGGAGTTTCATTTGCGACGGTTTGTGTGTTGATAGAAAATTTGATTTGTAAACGTTTCAGAGTTTCTTTCATTTGGGACTATATATGTATTCCTTTATGATCCCTGCGATTACTTTGGAAGTAAACGATCGAAGCAACTGTTCTTCGAGTCATTTTGCTCGAGTTCGAAGAAATTTCTTAAATCTTTTTGTCAACATATTTTCGTTGGAAATTTGTTTCGAGTCGAAGATCCCGTAAAGACATTCTCTGGAATCTTGTTGATAAATTTCGGAATCAACCCTTTAAAAGTTCTACGATAAAATTCGATCAAACGCTCAGTCGATGTTCTTCGTTTCCATCGTCCAGCATTTGTTACTATATCGTTCTCAAAATATTTTAAAAAATTAATTTTCTCTTTTATAATTTCTTGTTTCCCTTCCACCAGATATCTCCACGTTGAAGTAGATATTCCATAATGTTCTCCTCTGATCTGCTATCGTTGCAATGATTCAAGTCGAATTTTTAAATTGCAAACAAATAACGCAACTGTCAGAATATCTAAGAACGATTTTCCAATCTAAAGACGAGTCTAACTGGAATTATCAAGAAAGGTGATCTAAGACTTTTAAATCCTGCTATTACAAAGTATTATATTTAGGTTTGTGTGTGCGTTTGAAAAGCAGCTAACGAAGGATGATTCAATTGGAAAGAATTATTCATTTCGTATCTAGAAACGTTGTTGTGTTTTCTCGAACTCGAACCGCGAATTGGACGACGTTATTCGCGGAACATCGGACCGGATGGAGCGTATCGCGACTCCAATTACGCAATTTTCTTCCGCGGACGAGTCGCGAGATAAGTGCGACCAAAGCGGCTTCGATGTCGCGTGAAACTAAAGAAATTAACCGCGGTTAGTTGTATCTTCTTTGTTTTCGTAACTCTATGCTTGTTTTCTGATCGTTATATAATTTCGTGTTATTTTCTGTGTCCGTTATTAAATGCAAATATCGAAGAACGATTATAGATACGACATTTTTATAAACGCGTCTGTAATACGATGTAGCTTTCAGTTAAAAAATAATTTGCAATGGCACTTGTGAATTTTATAACAAGTTAACAAATATTCTTCTTAGAAACTGTATTTTCTAAAAATCGAAGAATTCTTTCTTCGATCTTATTTCAACTGTACATCTTCTATCGTAAATTATTATAAATTACTATAGATTGATATTACAGAGGATAAAGGATAGAATTATTATTATTACTGGAATAAAAATGATTTTAACGTTTCGAAATATTTGTTTTTCTCCTTATGAAAACAGGAAGCGTCGCAATTTCTGTGTTCGATATTTTGTAATGGCAGTGCCTCTCGAATTTCGCTTCGATCAAATGAACTCGTTTGAACTCACAAAGTTTTCACACCGTGGCAAATTCCAAGCGCTTTCGACTACTCAGCAAACAGGTCGAAAACTCCATCAATCAGGTGAAAATCCTCTTATCGTATGATTTCTATTTTTACTAACATTTGATACTTGCTGATATCTTCTTCAGATGTGTCTGGAGTTTTATATAAAAATACGATCAATTTATGAGCACGTGCATTGTCTTGATATATTTTTCGACATTCTAGTTTTCGTTAGCTACAGAATAATTGTAGTTCGTATGTGTGTATCGATATAATGAATGCAGCGTTAATTATTCATTCGATTAAATGGAAATCGATAGATGATTCATATTCAACTGCGCATACAATGCCTTCGCATACTTCATTATTATGCGTAGCTATGCCAGATCCACAGTTATAAAATACAAAAAACTTGATTAATAGAACAGCTAAATATATCGATGGAAATCACGAACAAAACAAATTCGCATAGCTTTCATTACGCGATTTTTCTAATAATCGCATGTTCATATGGTAATAGTGATTTATCCGTTGTGATATTATATCCATCGCAAACTATTGAAATATTCCACGTAATTTATAACTTTTAAAATCTTTCGTTCCAAGAATGGAAATGAAATTCTGGATTCCAGTCAAATTTGTTAAAAAATCTATACGACGAGTATGCCTCGACGTTGAAAGTCACACAACGCGTCGATCTCCATTAAAATTCAACGTTTCAATTCGACTGGTCCAAGCAACAAAATGGAGAAACGTATGAGAAAGAGAAACGGCCAAACTGTTGAAAAGAGCAAACGCAAATCTCCTCTTCTAAACGTCCTATTTAGAGCATTTTAGTAGTTCGCTGAAAAACCGGCTAAAATTGCAACAAACTCGCCGGTCTTCTCTCGGAGTTTTTCCACGCGTCTCAAACGTCACTCGTCTCGCGCAAGGCAACACAAATTACTGGCAGAACAAAAACAAGACTTGTCAGTCACATAACGTAGCTGCTGATGTAGGATCGCGAACGTACTAATTATCGTGGCTAGACCGCGAATTAGGGGCGTAAGACTAAACGAGAGGATGGTCGCTGCGACGACAAGTGAAGATCGTCGTCGAGACGCGTTATCGTCGGCCTCGATCTCTTCGCGCTTCTCTCCTTACGTCCGCAGGATGCGAGATTCACGTCGTTAAACACGCGTAGTTCCTTCATCGTTCACATCCGTCGTTGACGATGGAAATGTCAGTAGACATAAATCACGTGGCCACGATTAATCCAGACCTTCGTCTCCAATCAATCGTCTGGTTTATACGAGAAAACGAATGGTTTTCTTGATGTAAGCGACGATTACAAGCTTCTGGCATAATTAAACGCGATTAATCGTGGGAATGCTGGACAATTGTTGCCGTGAAGTGTAATTTAACTCTGTAATTCGTATATACGTATTACGTATGGTAAAATGCAATTTACGAACGCGTGACAGTCTCGTTCTAGCTGTTAATGCCTGAAATTATCGTTCTATCGTGTCTCCGAAAGTTATACTTCGAATAAGTCGTCGTTTGACGTGAACCATAAAGAGACTTGCCTAATGACCGTGAAATCAAACTAGACGAGAGCTGTACACGCGATTTGATTTAAATATCTTTAAACTCGTACGATCTAATATGTGCGTGTAACTACAAATTGAAAGTAGTTGCAAATAATTCTAGACGTTAACCTACGTTGCTCCGACCTGTCAAGTCTAATTACAAACGATGCTAAACACGTCATTAACCTACACGATACTAACCTGTCGATCGAAACTTGCTACGAATTGACAGCTAAATTTGTCGGAACAACGTTTGCGCGCTTCGACCTATCGACGCTCGATACAAATTGCCGCCGCATAAATCTACCAAGAATACCGTATTTGCAAAATGGCGAGAAGAAAAGAGCAAACTCAGCTGCAAGTCGAAGTGGAAACCGAGGATGATTGGCAACAGCTGTTAAGTCGGAAGGGTTTAATTCTCGCCGACGTTTACTCCGAGTGGTGTGGCCCGTGCATCGCCATGGTGAGCACTCTACGAAGTGTAAAATTAGAGATAGGAGGTGACACGATCAACTACGCGATCGTGAAGAACGATTACATCGGCGATCTCGAACGATTTCGCGGCAGAAGCGAGCCAGTCTGGATGTTCCTTCAAAACGGCAAGATGGTGAACCTTGTGTTCGGTGCTAATTGCCCACAGCTTAGAAAATTGCTTATAACGGAGATCAAAAGGGTGCAGAACGAGGAGGAACCGGAAACGGTGCTGGATGTGAGCACTAGGACACCCGAGGAAGAAGTTAAATGGCAAGAGAAGGAAGCCATCAGGTATTATCGTCAACCATCGAATAATATTTTCGAAGTTTTCAACATTATTTTTTAACAATTATACCTGCAAGGTTTGAGCATCGTTTTATTCGAAATGAGAACAATAGACACGTAAAGGGCAGGAATAATTGTTTTAGCGAGAGTAAGAAAAAGGCGTATCCGAAAGTAATGATACGAGAACTAGAAATAAATTGAACTATTCAAATATGAAAGAAACATGTTTGATGTAAGACGCGTTTTGAAACAATTCGATTTTATCAGTTTAATAAATATCAAATGGAATGTACCTGCGTTTGTACATCGTAATATATGTAAAAATTGCACGTGTCGTAGAAACATGTTATTATCTTCCTGATAAAATCGAGTAACAAATACCTATATCTTTGTCGAAGACAAAATATCAGATCAAATAACGCTAATCGTCGATTAACAAATGAAACGTAATTTTCATCTGAATAAAAGCTTACTTCGATAGCAATCAGTTTTGCTACGAGTACGGTTAGTGAATAATGGTTAGCGGCTCATTGCAAAATTATCCGTTGCAAACAAGAAAAGTGATGGAGGATCAACAACGTGCCAAGAAAGAAGCTGAGGAAAGAGAGATGTACGAGACGTTCCTGGCACAGATGATATTCGAATTGAGCGAGGTCACCGCTCTGGTTTTCTATCCGTGGGTGTTCAAGGAAGAGGGTCGACACAGGGACAAGTACCAGTGCCCTCCGTATCTCGAACTAATTAACACGCTGTTTAAACAAAATTTCGACGTGCTCGAGGAGCTTCGTGTGCAATTAAACGAGGAAACGATCGAGAAGATGTTTGTTGAGAGTAACGTGGAGATTACGAAAGAACTGGTAACAGGTGACTTTTTAAATTCCTCGATATCCCCTTCAAAACTTTCACTTTTTATTACCTTCGCATTTACCGAAATTGATTATACACAGTTATCTTTACGTATTAATGTTTTATACGAGAGCCGTGTCGTTACATTTTGGTTTTATATTTTATCGAATTTTACTAATTATTTATCGATGCTTTAATAGTATCGGTATGAATATTTTTAAAACTTTGTGGCAAAAGAGTTTATAAATGCGTAGGTTCTTTTTCGCTGAATCGTCTTGACTACGACTTTTCGCTTAAAATTTCGTCTCGACATTTTCGAGTGTACTGTTTGTTTAGCGGAATACGCGGAACATTGGCTACGAGGAAGTGTTTAAAAATAGAATTGCAAACTTCAAAATAAGATGAAAGGGGAGTAATGAGAAACCATTGATCTACTTTGGTCTTCGTCGCAAGACTTTACAGGTGGCATCGCTTTAACTACAATTAATTTTACATCGTGATTGTTCGATTATTCTATGTCAGGATTAATGGACGGTAGAACGATAGCGATGAGATTGAAAGGTAGACGTCCTCATCCTGATTGGCCTGTACCCTATCCCTTCGAATGTCCTAAAGGGACTAAAAGGTGTCCGACGCGAGCGATCAACGATGTCGAAGATTATCTGATACATTTGTTAACCAGCACGACTCCACTGATACACCCTAACGCTGCTCCTTCCTCCTCAAATGAGTCTTACATGGAGAGGTACGTGTACGTTCATGAACCTGATCCCGAGGATGAGGAGGATTTTCCTCGCACCGATCCCGCGGTTTGGGTGCCTCCTCAGGTATTTTTAAATTTAGAATACACGAATAGAAATTAATCACTCGCTTTATATATACTTTTTCTTTCAAACTTTTCACCTCTCGACTCTTCTTTATGACTGTTTATTAGTTACTTAAAGTATTATTAATTACGTTGGCTACAAAGTTTCTCGGTTTCCTCCGAGGATTATTTATTCGAGGCGAAGTAATATACATTTACCAACAGCTCTCATTACTCTCGCAATTCCATAGGCCAGAAGCAAGGTACACGTGTACACGACCCTCTTCTCCAATTACATGGAACTAGTGCACCCTTACGAAGAGCCCGTACCACCGGCTCCCTTCTGCGCCGTCAAGTTTTACTATTCAAAGTTCGCGGTCGTCCGTGAAACATGCGCGTTGTACCCCGACGCGATCGAATATTTTGGCGCGTTCGAGTTCGATAATCCACCGATAGCCAGGCGAATAGCGTCCAGCCCCGAAGATTTCGAAAGAAAGGTTACTTAACTCTCAATTGATATCGTTAGGTCGTTAGTAACTCAACAGTTTGGATAAAGTTATAATTTTAGTAGTTCTAATTTTCTTCTAATTTGTTATATTATATTAAATTTTGTTTTATTTTCGATTGTTTCTAAAATTAAAAATTAATATCGATACATAAGTAATATAACTTGGAATATAATTTGAATCGGTTGCTCGCGATCTTGACCAGTGCCAGTTGAACGTCGAATCTTCTTTTCTCTTTTCTTGCTATAAGTACGACGGCGATATAAAATATTGGAAGATTAAATATTAAACGAAGAACATTGACGCAGGCAAAATATCAAACTGGTAACGAGATATTCGTGATAATCCTCCGGAGGATCAGCGACGATGCTTTTTTGTCATTTGCGAGCATCGAGCCGTATTTCGTCACTGAAGACGATGAAAAGGCGCAAGCGATGATAGACGAGTACTTCCCCGAGGGTGCTGAAGATGTTATTCTCGAGATGTTCGAAGAAGAAGAGGAGGAAGAGGAGGAAGAGGAGGAGTATTACGGAGAAGAGGAAATCGAAGATGAAAACGAGGAGAATAAGGAAGAAGAATTTGCGATCTACACTTTCTTATGAAATCGTATTCTTCAACTTTCTTTCATTTTTTATTGCTCCACGAATGATGTGAAACTTTGATCGACAAACAGTGAATCGTTTGATTGCGTGATGAACTTTGAAATGGAAATTGTCTTTTGATCGAAGAAAATGTTTTGAAAATAATTACAGTTTACAGTAGACTACTAATTGTGAAAGTACGATGAGTTATTTATCTTGCTGATCGAGCGCCACGACTTTTAAAGTTCATTATAGCTATAATGCCAAAAATAAAAAATGATTCGTTTGTTAGCAGACGTTCTATTTATTCGCAGTAATTTTTACACGTTATATCTATATAAGAACGTTCTACAACGTTCGAAGATTAATTCGATATAAAAGCAGTACTACTTTTCGAAATTTCTTCTTAAATATACGATATCCCTTACCTCGTAAAACTGCAAGTGCTTTTAAACGCTTATAGTAGAGTTTCCATCGTGTTTCGAATAATTCAAATGGCGGAGGCCTGTTTTTTCGCCGACCATGGATTCCATTCTTTGCGCGTTTTGGCAGAGCCGGATCATACTTGAATATTCGCTGTCGTTGGCAACGCGTTTGCGTAACTTTGGCAGAATTCCAACCGACACCGCGGGCTCTAGAGGTTATATTACGCACCTGTCTCGCTGCCAATTTTTTAATCGTGATTCGCCAACGGGAAACGTTCGCCAAGCGACCGTCAAAACAAGGTATTCCCCTCGAATGTGTTACACTGTTGCACACAATCTTTAATCCTCGTTTATACGTTAAATATATCGTTTATACGTTATGTTCGCCTAATTTTTCCTCCAACTACTGGAACCGGTTACTAGGCGAATTGGTAGGCGTTGTTAGTTAATTTTTATGTTTTAACGTGGGTTATTACGATTTACAGAAAGATTTAATTAGCTTTTGACATTTGATAGGCAGACGATGGCTGTTTGCTATTTTTGTCGAGTTGTTTTTTGTCAAACTATTGGGATATTTAATTGAAAAAGAAAAAAACGAGGTTACCATAGGTATATTTATCGCGGATGAAATTTTCGCGTGGAAAGTATCTTCTGTAATTGCTTTGACAGAAGATACAAAATTTGCGAATTATTTATCACGGTCCGCTTGTACGGTTAACCCCGCTGCATTCTTTCCTGTCGTTCTCGAACTGTTGATATATCGCGGTATGTTGATAAAAATACACTTTGTGCAGAAGGTATGAAAAATCATGAAAATATTATTTCCACGTGGTAGATCACAGTGTACACCGTAACAAATGATTGGAGTGACGTCTACAAAATGGCGCGAGATTAGCGGAAAATCAGCCGCGATCAGAGTGAATAAATTGAATCGCGCTGATCGAATTAACGAGGCAATTTGTCACGCGACCGATGCGAGAAATTCACGCGCGAATGGCACGCGAGCTCTCCAGTCCCTTTCGCGTGTATCCTCGCTAAATTTCGCCAAGCGAACCGAACAATTGAACCATTAACCGAGAAGACGTTAGTCACTCCGGCTACTCAATCTTCCAGCTAAATCGGCCATTTTCACCCGTATTTTTGGCGCGACACTTTCGACGCCGTACAGCTTCGCAAACTTAAAAAGAACGCGACGATTTTACATGTCATTTAAATCTTGCAAAGTACCAGCTTCTTCTGGATTTCTATTTCCTTTTTTTCTTTTTTTTTTTTTCAGAAAAAGAATACTTTATTACTTTTCGGTTTTTCTATGTTAGTTGTTCTATCCGATTAAAATAATTTGTTACGATAATTTTAATAATCGCTAACAATTGCCATAGTAGTTCTGCAAAATTGTTTAACGACCGTTGTTTAAAATGAAACAAACAGATATAGCGTTTATAGATGGTCTTAAAATTTGTTAGAACATCGGATAAGTCCTTTGACATCCGAAAATCCTCAAGGTTTTTAGAAACTTCTTAAATTAAAAAAAAGATACGAAGAATTAAAAATTGCTGTTAATTTCCGATACGAAACGTAATCTCCTATCTCCGATAATCTGCGAATAATTCCCATACGGAGAATAATCGTGTGTCCATCGATTTACGATTCAAGAAAAATCGATATTCAATTTTCCATGACAGAGCGATACGATCAAATTGCCTGGCTGGTCGTGTCAATTTTTATCAATCATCGACCAAGTTAACGAGATTACCGAAGGTTTATCAGAACTTCACGTTTATCTCGCAGGATCGATAGAAGCGGCCGTCGAACGTTTTCTTTTTTCATTTTCATGGCGTGATACGCACGGTAGCGCCGGAGGCGGTCAATTGCTCAAACATCGGTAATTATTGCACAAGCATTACGCAACTAAACAGCCGGATCCATGGCGAGGGACGTCGCAGGGGGAGAGTAGGAGCGAAAAAAAGGCGCAAATTACAGTTACGCCGGATAATTCGCGTCCATAGCGCGCATTACGTACCATTAACGATCGTTTCGTCTTCTTTCCTCTTTGTTCCTCTCCATTTCCGTCGGCACGTCGATCAAGATCGTTTTTCTCGAACGCGTGAAAACGTCTACGTGCCACAAACAACAGGATAATCGTCGTGGTTGATCGATCGCTTCGAGCGTGCATGTACACCGTACACATTGTAGCGATCGCTACAATGTACTTGCCGGGTGCGGCGGGAATCTCGACTGGAATTCTTTGATAAAATAATCAAAAGGGACATTTGTGGTCACGATGAGGATTTTGCAATTTTAATTGGAATACCGCGAAACGATGCCAAAGGCTGTTGTTTCGCTCTTAATTGGAGCTAGTCTCGTACAGCACCATTTCCAACGATCACGTCGCCGACAATCGTGATATTTTTTCCCGATATGAGATGACACGTTTCGATACTAAATTACTTAGTGTATCTTCAACGACGATAACGTTACGACAACCGATACAGGTTTTCTATTTTAAGAGATATTTCTACGGAAAAATCAGAATTTTAGGAAACGTATGGAAATATTTGTACGTAGAAAAGTCCAAGTATGAAAATTTAATATCCACTCGCAGCAAACGAAGGTCACCGCGGAATCAAATTCAACAATTCTATGGAACGTTCAGCGTAAAATCTCTAAAGTGTCTTTGCTTTACGTAACCGGTACGCTAAATCGTAAATCTCCGATCGATTCACTTTCAGAGAAATTCCAGAGATACGTTACATTGTATGCACACGTTGTACAATACGTACGTATGATTATATGTATAATATTGTAGAATCGTGGACGAAAGGCCTAATACCGGGCGAATCATAAACAATGTCGCGAGAAAGCCCATCAATGTACAGTAGCGGACAAAAGTTTAAGACGAAATGGAAGAAATAAATAATTGATTTACTTTCCATAAAAAATATAAATACGGTGTTCTACTTTTGGTATTAACTAATTGTACATTTGTTTGTACACTTAGAAAAAAAATTTCATTTTGATATTTTGCTCAATAGCTAAGTTATAAAAAAGGAACGAAATCTGTATAATATTTCGTCGGTCAAAAGTTTAAGACTATACAAAAAATATTAATTTTTGGTTAAAAAATATACACAATTTTTGTTTAAATTCAATATTTTGTTCAATATCCGTTATTTCTTATCCCTTCGGTACATCTTCTTGGCATAGAATCTATTAATTTTTTATATTAATCTACCGTAATATTATTCCAGGCTGTTTCAATCGTAGAGTAAAGTTCATTTAAATTTTTCGGTTTATAACCTTGTACTGTCTTTTTTATGATGCTTCACAAATTCTCGATTGGGTTAATGTCTGGTGATTGCGACGGCCACGGCAGCACGGTGATATTTTCTTCTTGAAAAAACTGTTTCACAACCCGAGCCGTGTGCTTCGGATCATTATCATTTTGAAAAATAAAATCATCACTCATATTGTTGCGTGCAAAAGGTAACATTGTGTTCTTGAGTATGTCCTTGTATTGAAAACGGTCCATAATTCCATTGATACGACATATCGGACCAGGGCCGCTTCGAGAAAAACACGCCCACACCATAACGTTGCCACCACCATGTTTAAGAGTTTTTAAAACGCACTGTGTTTTCAAACTTTCGCCAATTCGACGTCTAACGTACCGTATCCCGTCAGAACAGACGCGATTGAATTTCGATTCGTCAGAAAACAATACCTTTTGCCAATCTTCACTTGTCCAATGCTTATGAGCTTTAGCAAATGCAAGTCGTCTTTTTCGATTCCTAGAACTCAGCAGTGGTTTCTTTTGGGGTTTTCGTCCTCTTAAGTTAAAGTCTTCTAATCTTCTCCTAACAGTTCTAGCACTAATTTGTGTATCGTTTTCATAGTTTATCTCCGCAGCAATATTATTTGCACTACGAAAACGATCCTTTTCGCTCAATCGATGAATCCGGCGATCCATTTTCGGTGTTGTTTTCCGTGGTCTTCCGTTTTTCGGTTGATCGCAATACATGCCTGTCTTTAAACATTTATACCAAGCTTGTTTACAAGCTGTTTCTGACCTGTTCACTATATTTGCTATTTCGGTGAAGGTTTTACTTTGCTTTCGCAGCCTTACGATTTGTTCCCTTTCGTTTTCAAGTAAATTCTTTGATTTACCCATAGTCTGTTCCTACCTAAATGAATTTTAAGCAATAAAAGGTACACTAAACAATGATTTTGACATTCCAGAATCAAAATGTTCAAAAACTGTACTCGTACTCACGTTTTACACAGATCGTCTTAAACTAATGTCCACTGTTTCCAAGTGCTAGGCGGTAACTAACTGTTGTAACTCCTACATTGTTTGTATTTAACAACTGACTGTCTGAGGTTACGAAGGTCAAACATACAGCTACGTTATTCCAAAGAGACAAACCGAATAGAAGAACAATATGCGTATAAGATGTTTGTAATCCGGTTTACAAATCATCGTCTTAAACTTTTGTCCGCTACTGTATCGTCGGTCCTTTGATCGAATAGTTACGCGGAAGAGGCCTGCGCGACCCTGGCCACGAGCGGTTGCGGAACACGTGCGTGGTGAAGCTAAGAGAAAATACAAAGGGATGCTAAGGGAGAAAGACGAATTAACAGTCGGTGTTAGTTGAGAAATCAGAGCGTGTAAATCGATAAATCAGAAAATGCGAATTGCGTTGTCGAGGGAGTGTGGTTCGCGGGAGAGAGAGAGCGTTGGAGATGTCACGAATCAATTTTCCTTTTTACCATGTGGCACGCCAGATGTGACGGTCCTTGCGAGATTCCCCGTAGTCCGGACGCCAAGACCTATCTATTGTTCTATTAACTCGCAACAGGCCTAGGAAGACGACATAAACCGAATCTGTTCAGTTTCAGTTTCCTTCACGTAAACATTTTCGGTTTATGTTTGTTGCACGCTCTTACCTAATACGGAGAAAGCGGGTGTCTGGCAAGATAAGAGTTTTCCCATGAACAAGGATGCCCACGAGCCATATCTAGCTCTCCTTGTCTTTACTACCTAATTCATTTACCAATGGGCATCGCGGATCATTACCCTCACTTTTCCACCAAAAAGTGTGGACAACGAATCCGCGTTCTGAATTCCAAAGGGAACACCCACACCGAGTTTTCCTCAGTAAGAGCAGTAGAGCAGTCAGATAGTCTTGAACGGTCACGTCTAGAGCTCGGAAGTGTATTGTAAACAAAAGAGAAAAATAAAAGTTTCTTTTCTCCTTAAATTCATTATTATTTTACGTGACAGAGACATGGCAACGAGAGTTGCAAATGAACTATTTAGTTGTCTTAATTATAATACGTTATTGTATTTAATTCACGTTAAACAACCATCGTTTCGTGTTTAACCAACACCTGTTTAATTCATTTTAAATAAACTAATTGTAGTAAGATGCTACGATATATAATTCTGTAGATCATTCGTCGGAAAATGTATCCTGTTTGGATAAAAGTTTGACGGAGGGTATAAGCATGGCCAACGAACTCGGTAAAGTTGTTGGAGCTCGTGAAAGGTTGAGAATCGACAGAAAGTTCGGCGTACGAAGAAAGGCTCGCGTACAACTCGCTTGAAGATAAATTTACACGCGACTCCTTGACGCCGATGCCTGTTCACGTACCCTCGTTTCTTTTCCCTTCTACGATCCCTCTGAAGCGTTCAGGTCGTTTTCTTTTCGCGTGGTCACAAATAGGAACCCCCAGGCTCCATCATCGTGCTCCGAGCGAAATTAATGGCGTCGGGACGCGGGCGAGCACGATTCACCGACGCCTGCTCCTGATTTACTATGTCAAAGTTCACGGTGAACCGATGAAACAGCGCCCTCGAGGGAATCGCTTTGTCGAAATAGTTGTCGTCGAATAATTTCCACCGATAATTCACCGGTATTCTCAGTTTTTGACAAATTTCTTTTTACGTTAGGATCAATAAATTTATCAAATTGTCAAATTTATTAAAATTAGTAAAACTAGTAAATTTATCAGGAGCGGACGATAGAATTTTTCCTCTTACGATTATTGAAAATTCGCAGATCTTCTTCTCGTGGAATTAATATTAATTTTTATTGCGATAGGAAATAAGAACATCGTATTATTTTAATTGCAATTGTTATAGCGATTATTGAGATATATATTTAGATGTACGTATTTTTAGTATTGAAAATTTTGCAGGGTATAAAAATTGTTAATAACGCTAACAGAAATTATGAAATTTGAAAATGTTTTTGTGTATTTTATTAAGATTTTATTAATAATTCGTATATTGCTGCGAAGCTCCGAGTTTCTTCTACAGATCGTCCTCAAAATAGAAGTCATTTTCTCCACAGTTTCAAGGTTTCCTCTTTTTCAAAGAAGCGAAAGATCTACCGAATGCCCGGATTCTGGAATAAAAACCAGGCTCCGAACGACTTTGATTCAAGGAAACGAGATAAATTCGTACGCGGTTCTCGGCGTTTCCGTTTAATGGACCGATCGTTCGCTTCCGGTTTGTATGACCCACTGATCGTGAGTCAACTTATACGATACTATGAAAAGAAACACTAAGGCGACGTGTTCTTCCACCACGTTCCCGAGAAACAAACAGCTTCGATACTCGTTCTTCCAGTTTATTATTAAACATTCAGCTAAATGTTTATCGTCTGCTTTACTCGCTAACTTGAAACATTAAATACATATTTTACATATTTCTTAGAAATGGTGATACATTTTCGATAACGTTAAAACGACACGTTTGATAATCGAATAAAAGTAAAAAATTAAATTCAACATGTTTTTTTACTCTTTGCGTAATTTAAAAATGCGACAAATTCCTTCAAGAATGGTAAGAAATTCTTGATACTATCGCAAACGGCGATTAAATTACGCGTTTGTCTACGTTATCATCACGATACCGCATAATCTAAATTTAAAATTTCGATTCACGTTTCTACAGAATCCTAGTTGCTCCGTTTTCGATATTTTTCCTGGGTTATTTCTTTCCGGATTTTTACCAAGAAAGTGACAATCGTGGTTTTCGTCATCGTCGGTCCTTGACCCCTTTAAGCATTCCCACTTCACAGCTACACCGGGACAGCTGTTCCTCGCCAATGTCAGAAGTCGAGATTTTTCCGACCTGATGGCGCCCTTTTCGCGAACAGTTCGTCGAACCTTTGCCAACGAGCAACTTTTTCTTCCAAAAGTTTCATTTTCGCGTTTTTCCAATTATTTGAAACTTTCATATCTTTGCTATAAATTTCATACTTCGATCATCGATAATCACAATATTGTGTCATTCTCAGACTTCTCTGCGTGAAAAGTCGTTTGCAATCTTTGATACTCAACATTGTAACCGAGTGTATCGAGCGTTCATAGTTGCAAATAGAAAACGTTGCAGGCCTCGGAGAGATGCGAAGATTCTCGGGTTCCCAGGCGGTGGCATTCGTTTGCATACCGCGTGCACAAGTTGCCACAGAAAATTACAGACCTGGTACCCGGTGGAAGTCGTGGCTAATCATCGAGGAGAATCAACAGCCAGAATCGCTGTTGGCAAGGTGACGGTTCTACTTCGCGGCCTGTGACGCACGGCTATCAATTACGTGATCCGTAACGAGATGGAAGTATTCATGGGCGAAGTGTATTTTTTCCGCTCCATTCGTCGTCGACCTGGTAGTTTCCATGTAAATTTTTAGAGTTAGAAATCCTAACTTTCCAACGACGATCCCGTCCTTCTCCTAGTCACCGAGGCTTCCGGCTTTTGAACATTTCCGTGTACAAACACATTATTCTGTCGTTAGCTTGATGCAACGAGGACTAGGCGTATTTTGTGATTTATCTTCAATTTTAATCGAACGTCGAGAGGATCGAATTATCCGTCTGAGAATTTTTATAGGATGGAAGTTAAATATTTTGTTTTATCGATGTTTGAACGTTTATTAATAATCTGTAATGATTATTAATAGTAGGAAGCGAATCAACGTAAAGCATCCTGTGAGAATGTGTTAACAACTTTGTGTCAGGTTTAAAGTGATGTAACGCAACGAAATAATGGCACGTTTTTAAATAAAATATAGCAGAAACGTTGGAGTCGAAACGTGCAGCGTATTTATTACCCTGTGTGCGGTAATACAGCCGAATTTATGCATCCGCCACGAAGGATTCGCGAGATGTGCCAAAACCCACGCTGACGTAGAAACCGGCCCGCGAGCCACTCAAAATCAAATATTGAAACTGTTTAGGATACTCGTTTTATTTGAATTCGCACAAAGAACAAGGACTGAATCTTGGTTCTAAAGGAATTAGCACGTTCCGTGCTTTAAAAAACAAAGAAGAATTTCAATAAGAAAAACTTGATTCGAAACGCACGCTTCAATTGTACAATATCGCGTTCAAATGCAAAGTACACGAACGAATCGTTTAATTAACGCTTCTTTCTTGTAAAAAAAACTTTCGGTTAATAAAAAATCTTTTTGATGATATTAGCGAATTCTGACGATAGTTTGATCATCGTATTATATGAGCAATGAAATTAAAAAAAGAAAAGATTGTCGTATAAAAAGATTGCTACAGGTGAAAAACACGATAAGTCACATTTCTTGACTTTTGCGTAGAAACAAATTTAAAAGTCAATATATCGTTAAACAATTCCACGTTGCAGCTGTCTGTCCATTTGATTTTTAGATCGGGTATGTGTTTTTGCTACTTTTTTGAACGGTTGGAAAATGTTAGTAGCATTAGTTATCCACGCTAATATTAATCACGTTAAATTGGCGTAACGACTTTAATAATCATGCCCTTGGCCTCCGTAAAACATTGTCAACTTATCGTCAGCTATTTTTAAAAGACATTCTTCGAACCTACCAGATTATTTTCATTTTCAATCACGGCATATTAAGATTACAAATTTTGTTTCATCCTAAAATGACATTAATATCACAAGATCAATAAACGTACATTTATCGTGCCTTTATCGTAATCTTCGTGCACGATATCGCGTGCGAACGCGAAATGAATCGAAATATTATTCGATCGACGCGAGACCTTTTTTCATAGCGACATCGACAAAATTTCAACGATTCTTCTACCACCGTGCCAAGTTAGGTATGGTCAACACCCCTAAAAAAATAGCTTGCAATCCAAAATCTGCGACACGGAGGGATCCGTGGAAGCAGTTACTGGTCGTTCGAACTCGTAGTTCGAGTGTATTCCAGCCTTCTTGCCCTACCACTACTCTTCTCATATCGTTTCCATCCAACAGCCTCCAATGATCGGCACTCTATCCCTTCTCATGGCTGTTTTGCATCGCGCTAGACACAGCCCTCCAAGTTCGAAGGTCACGGCGAGACTGCCGCTCATCCAGATACACCACCACTATTCGTATCTACCCGCCGAGTTGGCGCGCGCCCGAACCGCGTTCCGATTGGTCGCGCGATCGAGTAGTGGGGAGACTATATACCGCGCTGCGCCGCGCGCCGCCGTCAGTACCGCGCGAACTTCATCTCCGTTGTGTTCTCACTTTGGGTTTTTGCTTCTCTGCGATATTTCGTGTTTTACATTGCGCTGTTCTCAAAGTCGTTGATGTTTTGAATCGTATTGCCGTGTATCCAGTGGCAGAAAAGTATTTAATTCTTATGAAAGATAAGATACTCACGGGCTTACGTTCTCTATATATAAGTGAATTTTATTTGGATATTTCAGTTAAAAATAATAGAAAGATGAGAGAGAGAAGCACGTTGGATGAAACGCGTTTTTAGAGCTCGTTTATGTTATTCGATTATGTGAGAGAAAGAAGACAGTGATTATTCGGGGTTGTTGGTTGGTACATATGGACACACACAGACGCGTGGACTGTTCGAATGAGTGAGAGACCATCGACGCTGGCACGGAACGAGGAGTTGCGTGCCAATTGAAAGCCGAGATAACGAAAGAAATCGATCGAACGAAGGAACACGCTTTCGTGCTGCCATGACAATGGTCGTCAACAAGATCAACATGTCGTCGTACTCCGCGCCGCGACGCACTTTCTTCTCGGGCCTGCATACCAAGGTAATACGACATTTTTTCTCGTTCAGATTTCTACAAGTTCGCTGTCCTCGATATTCCAAATGACGTCGCAGAATTTTTGCAACGGAGACAGCAGATATTGGTCCGTTAAGGTCAAACTATAGAAAATTGCGATAAAATTCGAATATCGCACCAATTTCTCTGTGTTAATACTTCACGCTACGATCTTTATCCTTCTAACGTTCCACTACTGTATGATAGAGACAAAGTTCAGTTCGCGTAAATTACATTTATGTCAGCTGCAAACATTTTACTCAAATTCTCTATATTCCGTGACTAAGATCCACTGTATCGTTCATCAAGAAATTCGCCGTATTCCATCGTCGAAATTCGTTCAGAAAAATATTTTCTCACCGATGTACACTGTACGCTACCGTCGACAATTGATCGTACATATTCTGTTACTATAATAATCACCATTCATGCATGCTTTTATTAATCGCTAAAGTAGAAGACCAGATACCAGACGTTTTCAATGGTTTCGCATTTGCAGCGTCAAAGTACAATAGAATTTTATTTACTCGGAACAAATTGCAATATTAACGCTAATCCACCGATCTAAACGTAAAGTTTGAATTACCTGAATGAAAAATCGTGAATCACCGATCTCCGGTTACACACACTGTTTGTCCTTCGAGAGATTCGCGTAAATCGAACTCTACCGTGTAGTAAACACATAAGATAAATAGTCGTTTAACCAATCCTGTACCCTAATCGTGGATTCTTCGAGAACGTGGCCGAGCGTAGTCGGCCGTTTCTACGGTATTTTCTCGATTTAGCGATAAGCGCGGTGTCCCTGATCCTCGCGATCAGTTGGTTGGCCTGCTCATTGGATTAACGGTTTTACCGGTTGGGTCGTTCGCTGGAGGAACGCCTGCCGACTTATGGTCGCGTTAAAATTGTTTTTCGTTAAAACTCATTTACCTTTCAATAACAGGATCAGATACGTAATATCGTCACGTGAAATTCTTACACAGCGTACGAAACTTTTATATAGCGTACAACGATTCGGTATTCACGGTATGTCATTCTCTCATTTATCGATTCTGGCGCGAATCTCGTTGAAAATTAATAAGAGAAAAATTCCTGCAAATTTGTAGGCGAAAGCAATAAGCTTCCCAAAAATAGGTTACAAGCTATGTTTCGTCGTATACGGAAACGTGTAACTTTTTCTAGCAAGCGATACAACGACAGTTTTATCCACGACAAGAAACTTCAATTAGGAGAACTTATTGGAATGGGAAAAAGAAATTGAGATTGTATAGAAGATGGTTTGGTCCGGCCGGACGTGGTCGTACGTCAGAAGCTTTCTACGGCTGGCTAGTGAAAATAGTATCGACGGCGGTATGTCGGAGGTTTGCTAGGCTTGGTTCGCGAAAACGTGTGCCGCTACGTCAGAGCTTCTCTGTGTTAGCACTACGTCAAAGGTTTCTCGGAATACGATTATGGAGACGCGCAGTAGGTTAAGATCCTTTCAGGTTCAATGTACGTAAACACGTAATAATAGGATTCTTCAGACTGTTTAGAATTCGACTTTACGAACTTCCTTTGAGATCTTTTACGGTGGAACTCCTTATACGAGTTGGTGTTCCGATTAATTAACGATACAACCATCGAGCTAACATTCCAACGTGATCGTCTTTATATTCACGCGAATACATAGATACTTTCAATTAGTATGACGTGAGAATTTCGTAAATGAAATTCCAGTCGTGTCATATCATATCGGAGCACCTCAGGTATTCGGTAACGAAGAATATTTTCCTTTATCCAACGAAATTTACGCTTTTATTAAAAATAGGAGAAGAAGGGATACTTATCGATATCTCTGCGATCTTCTACGTGCTCGTTCCTTACATCGAACATTTCTAACGTTATTTGATACAAAGAAAAATTTGCAGAGAAGAGACTCAAGGCTAAAACGCTTGCACCTCCGACTGACCCAGTTTCTTTACAGGAAGCTTACTATTTTATTACCTTGCCGAACTAACTTTAACATCGATCTAAACAACGCAACGATTCGTATTTTGTTCTATGTTATACCGGTCAGGGGAATCAAACGTTACGAGATTCACGGTTGTCTCGTAGAAATTTATGAATCCCGACGTATTCATTGGGCACGCACGACCGTGAACGTGACCGTGTTTCGTCGCGAGGTAACGTCGCGCCGTCGAAACGTGCAAACGGACACGCGCACAACAATCGTCGAGCCGATATTTTTTTCGCTGGCCGATCGCCAAAGTTATTTCAACCGACCACGTCTGGTAATCTTTTCCGGCGATTCGCGGATCCCTGATGGCTTACGTAACTTGAAACCAGACCGAGTTTGTTAAACCTACAGCCGCTCGATCCGTTTACCCAAAAAAAGGTTCCTCTGCGTGATCTAGCTCTGGTCTAGTATCATCGGTGCCTGTCATTTCTGACTATTTTCCCAGTCAGACTCATTTTCTACAACGGTTCGATAACCTACCAACTTCCTATCTACGCAACGAGGTATTTTTATTGTACGCAGTGGCTCGCGAAAGTATTCCAACGATCGCTAGCTAGATACGTTTAAAGCGTCTAAAAATGTGCATAATGTTTGCAAGATGTTAATTGCAAGCATACGTTTCGTAAAGATCATCGGAGTGTTTGAACGGTCATTTGCTGTATTAACAAGCAACGATATGTTAGATTATCTTCACAGCTAATTGCATGCTTAAGACCAGCATTCATACTGTATGCTAATTTTTCGCTAAAAGTATATGTTGTTTGTAATACAGAGGAAGAGCTTAAAGATGGGAAGATCGGCGTACCAGCGAACATGGCCAATTTATGTTGTACCTGTAGTTTTGCTAATTTAGTAGTTTTAGATTCGCTAAATTAGACTCACCCGAGAAAACGGTCGTTAAACTCGTCACTTTTTCGAATCGAATACATTAGATAATTGCTGTTCGAGATTTGGAGTGGCTGTCCGTTTATGACTCGCGCAGCACCTTCGTCTTTTTTGGGAAACTCCGAATTTTCTACTTCCTAAGTTATAAACCTTACGATGCAAGCCTCGTTAAGAGACTAATAAACGTCCTAAGTGCCGGATAGGACAGGTGTAAAGCCCAGAAACGGTGGAAAACCTGTGGATGGAAAATTATTATATAAGGACCAGACGAAGCTTCTTGAAACAGTAGTAACGGAATCTTACAACAGTCTTCATCGGAGCGTCTGACTCTTCGTGTTATACTACACCGTATTCTGTATCTTAACTTGCAAATACATAACCTAAACATACTACTGCTCGACAGCTTTAATTTACCTCCACTTTGAGCGTTAATCTTGTTCAAGGTTGGCTACATCAACCGATCAGTTGCAACCTGACCGATCGCTACTTAGTTGAGAATTCACAACAATTGTTACGAAATACGATCGTCTATGGTCTACGTATTTAGTTGGAATTTTGCTGGATAGAAACAATGCGCGAAATGAAATATTTCTATAGCGAAAAGAAAAGCTGGAAACCGTGTTTGGTAGGACACATTTTTAAGTTTAAAGGTAGGGAAGTTATGAAGAGATCGAAATGGCCTCGCGAAACACGTGTCCTGACAGCGTCCAATTTTTCTGACGTCGACAAGAAGCTGGCCGTTGCATTCGACGTTGTCTCGTTTTACACACGTTGAATTTAGGTCCCGTTTAAATTTAGCAACGTTTCCCGCGTGGCAGGAAAACATTCGTACGAAATATTCTTCTCTTGCTGCTCGTTAGTCTCCCTCGTTCGCGATTCGCTTTTATTGGGAGTGTCGGATGGCTCGTTCGTGGTTTTCGCACGTGGTAATTTGTCTTTGGCGCGAGCAATCTCGCGTTAATGAGAGAAGGCTCGTTTTAAAAACGTTTCGGGAAAAATATGCGATCCCTTGCGAAAAGATTTTGGAAAACTGATAGCGTGCGATAGTTGATAATTTGTTAATCTCAGAAACGTGATGGCAAAATAATTTTTATATTTATTCCGCGATTTTCGCCAGCATCGTTCGTGTCTTTCCAATTACGATAACCTGTCAGGTTGAATACGATCGTAGATCAAAAATATAAAGAAAAATGAAGAAATGAAGACGGAAGATGTAGTCGGCAAATGGTCATTTGACACGGCCATAATTTTGTTATACGCAACATGAAACGTTGCCTGTGAGTGGCGGGATCGAAAGCCGACGGTGCCGTATTAAATTGAATAACAGGGTGGCTCGTGGCACGCGACGATCGCGTTCATTAAACGGATGCTTCGTGATCGTTGAAGCGGTATTAATATCAATGTCCTCCTCCCAGAGGAGGATGCCTTTGCCTTTCACATTTTCCCTTCGTCCCAAAAATTATACGAACATAGGATAAATCAAACCACAAACTAAATTACTAATAACCTACGTTTCTTTTTAATAACAATTTAATTCTCGCAAAATACCGTATCGTATTTGCGTTAGTTTTTTCTGAAAAATGTTTAAAAATTACTTTAGTTAAATTACTAATAATCGACGTTTTTTTAAATAAAAATTTAATTCTCGCAAAATACATCGTATTTGCGTTATTTTTTTCTAAAAATCGTTTTAAAATTATCTTAGTTCGTGAAATTTACCTTGTGTCATATTAGTCGCTTCAAAAAAGATTTGGGAAGATTTTAAACGCGTCTCACCGATGATCACCGTCACGATCAACGTGTCGATGAATATCTTTCCTAATTGTCGTAGGAGGAAATTATTTCAAAGAGGAACACGCTGTGGCCCTTGCGTTAGAAACGGAATGTCTTCGGTGAAAATGCAGATTTTATGCACTCTGGCGCGAAAGCAACGAGCTGAACGGGTCAATCGTTTACCGTGCGGTCCAGTCTCGAAACGAAACCGTAAGAGAGAGAGCGGCTCGTTCTCGAGGACGCGTCGTAAAGGCGCGCACGCGCGCGAGGGCATAAAAGATTCATTTTGTCGGAGAGGTGACCCTGTCGACCCAGCATCCGCTCTCTGTGGGCGGCTCGCTCTTTCTTTCTTCCTCTCTCGTCCTTCCCTCTTCTCTTTCTCTTCCTCGTTCTCCACGAGAATCCTCTCGCTCGTTTGTACCATCAGCCGGTTTTCTTTTTCCGTTCCAACGACCGTTTCTTCGTCTGCTTCTTTCGAGGTGAACACGGAAAAAGGGTGGAGGAGCCGCCTCGTTGAGACAATCAAGCAACAGGCGTTGCTCGTTAAGTGTAACTGCTACTAAATTGCCGAGAGTTAGGAGAGCAGGGATGCTCCTGAACCGTAAACCGGTAGCTCCCTTCGTATGAGAATCTCTCGAGCATTAGCAATTTTTGAAACTTCTTCCATCGTCGATTCTGAGTTTAGAAATACCGGTATATTGATTCCATGGTGATGCGGGTATATAGCAAAGATCAAGGCTGAAATTTGCAGACAGTGATAATCTATAGTTTTGGTAATTACTCTGGGAAAAAGTTTATTAATAACAACTTCCCATGGCTCAAGATTTCCTGGGGGAGTTTCGAGAGATCGTGAAACCTGAGGTTGCAAAGGGATATCTTGAATAAGCTATCCCAAGAAGAAATTTGATATCGGATTTTATGAAATTCCTGACTGGTTGATGAGAGGCTATACGCGATACGTTACGAATATTCCTACACCTTCGTAAGCTACCGTACATTGTTCAAACTAAACCTGAAAAACTCCGATCTATTCTCTACATTTCCGTTAATATACCATTCATAAAAGATATAAGTTAGAAAGAACGAAGCTGGCACCCCGCTGGGGGTAGCCACCCACATGCTATATTTATTTTTATTTTATTTTTTTCTTCACCAATAAGATATAACACTTTACCAAATGTCCATAAGGACAAATTGTAAAATAACCAAAATAAAATTAAAAAAAAAAATATACCATTGTAGTGGCACGATCAATGCACAGCCTTTAGCGAATCAGTTAGTACCGAGCGTCTTAGCGAACTTTCTCTGTATTTATTAATTATTTAAAAATATATTTGACGCTCTCAACATCGAGTTATCTCGTCGTTTAAACCACGCGACCAACAATCCTCCACACCATATACTTAAACGCCGTACATACAAACCCTATACGCCAGAGCTATGAATGAAATTCCGAAGGAAACAGCCACACGAAAGAGTCGCCACAACGACTTACGCTTCCCGTTTCCGTAATGAAGTACAGTCCGCGTAACAAGAAACGCGGCGTGCGCCAGAGGAACACGGGTGTCGGGCGCAGTTACTTCCGGTTTGGCGTTCAACGCCCGGAAGAGCGCCGCCTTACGCGTACATATAATATTCCGGCGAAGCAAACAGCAATTCGTGGAACGTCGTGTATAGTATACATACGCGTCTCGACGCTTTCACAAAAGCGGCATGCGCGTGAAACGACGAACCGGATGCGTTTAATCTGGCCACCGAGAGACACTCTCGAGTGAGACAGAAAGAGAAAGAAACGTGGCGTAGCGGTAATTACGAGCGAACGGACGAGAGAAAGAAGCAACCGACTCGTAGATGAATGAATCGGCAGGAATGAAAGAATTATTTACACGGCTGGTGATCCCATTAATCCACTTTGCAGTGTCTCGAAGTCTCGCGTGGAATCGTCAAACCGAGTCGTTTATCCGTGATCTAAGAATATATCGAAAACCACGTGCGATTCTTGTTGGCTATGTATATCGCCAGATCGCCAACTTTTATGCATTTTTATGTATTTATGAGCGTAACTAAGTAAATGGAATTTATAGAGAACTTTGTTTCGTTTGCCAGACATTGTAACAAACGTACCGTCTCGAATATTTTAAATATCGTTGCATGTTACACGTGCCATGTGCGCATGAGAAATTTCAAACATCTTCGCGATCGTTCGGTTCTTTTAAATCGGCGATTAATTTTATATCGATCGGTTATATCGCACGCATAACTCTTCGTCTCGAATTATTCTCGTCTCTGACGTTGGACGAGTGATTATGTAAATTTGAAAGTATATAGCTTCAACTATGACACTATTGTCTAAAAATAAAGGACAAATAAAAGAGCATTTGTGGATATTTGAGAGGATGAAGAGGAATCGGAGATACGAATTGTTGCGGGCTTATTTGTCAGCTTATTGGTCGGTATAATCCTTCGTAGTGAGCTTCATTCGAAGTGTAGGATATTTGAGATGGGATTATGCAATTGTGAGTGGCGTTACGCGATTGGGAATCGATAAATGTAATATTTGGAATACGCGAATACTTCTTTTTAAATTATGCTTTTTCTTCGATAAAACGATCGTTCGTCGACTTTGAACTTCTCAGATAAATATTTCTATGGAATGGAAGTTTAAAAGTAAAGTGAAGCTTGCGAAAATTTCTTATCGTTCGTTGACTTTCAGCTGATGGATTTAAACGATGATCCCACTGTCAGAATTATTTTTAAAAATTGAAAATGACGATGCAAACGACGTATTAACCGAATGCGTTGCTTTTTGAGAGCAAGTTATTCGCTTTAAAGAAACTCGATTAATCTGAAATGAAAATTTCATGTCCGATTTTTTATATCAACGTGAATTTCGTTCTTATTGCCATCGAGGCCAAAGCGTATGCAAATATGTTTTCACATATTTATACGCCACAAAGCGCTACATACGTGCTTAGACGGTTAAAAATAACGTAGTAGGTGCTACGTTTTCATTATTATCTTGCAACTCAAAACACTGCACTTTCTTTGGTTTCTGAATTGACGTCTCACAACACGTGCACCTTCTTCCCTTTCAAAGCCACGCACAGCTTACTAAACAAGTCGGTGCAAGAGCAAGCAAAAAAGATACGACCACTTTACGTCGTACATAAATACGTCCCTAAGTTCTCATAAATTTTCGCCAATTTACTTCAACTTCGCTTTTTCTTCCATAGTGTAACGATCGCCTCTCTGATTCCGTCTTCTCATCAAAAAATTTATACGATCCGGATTCCATAAAAATGTCTATAAATGAAAATAAAAGTTTCTGCCCCTCGAGTTCTCGCAAATTTCGCTTCTTCGAAAACGTAACGACTGCGTCTCCCATGTTGCATTCTGTTATCAAACAATTTTTATTATCCAAATTCTCTGAAAATTCTATAACTTAAAAATAAGAAGGAAGCCCTGTGTTTCTGCTGCTTTCTTTTCTTTTTTTTTTTTTTTTTTTTTTTTTCGAAACTTCAGAGTATCTCCGCCAGCTGATCCGAGTTGCATTTGTCGCGGCGATGACAAAGACAGCAAAATTCGCGCGCGACTCTGTCCCCCGTGAAGAGAATCGTATTTCTGTTGTCGCAGAAATGTCATGCAGACTGCAAGCAGAAGCGAAAATGCCACGATGTTGACACATCGTCCGCGCTAATTGTAAGATTGCACGTCTGCGAGACAATGGCGAATCACGCGTCTGAGATTACGGTGTCGGAGGGTGCACGTGTGTCGGCCAATGCCTTCGTAAGTAACGAGACGATGCCTTTGATAGATGAAAGTGCAGATTACGTTCTCTTTAAGTAAAAGGTAGCGAATATTTTATTCTTTCTTTACGATGCACCGTAATTGGAAATACAGAACGTAATTGGGGATGAAAGATGGACGAAATGAATGCAATCTTGCGTGTGATTTGATACTTTGTGGAAATTCCAGGAATAATTTTAGCGGTAACTGAAGTCAGCAACGAGTAGGATAGGCATATTTTTGCCTACAGGAAACTTTGGCTTATTCGAGTTTGTTGATGCGAATCTAAACAACGAGTGGTAGAAGTACAACTTCGGTGTAATTTAGTTAGGATATTGCTGCTGATAAGAGTAATAACGAGTATACATCGACATTCTTTTCCTTATAGCGTCTATTAAAGTAATGTTAGGGATAGTGTTGAGAGGAAAATAGACCTGAATGAATATTATAACATGAGCGTACTTTATTCTACGGGATGTTCAGTGTTCAGCTATAAAATCAAAAAACTACTTGATACTAGAATTTTATTTTATCGGAAAGTTACTTACGGCCGTGCAATCGCTATGAATATTTATTATACGACCCCTTTTAAATTCTAAAACCCTCTCCGTATAATTCAGCTCTATAAACATTTTCGACACCTCGAACCGAAAAAAAACACTCGAGTTCCAAAACTTAGTATTATCGAGAACTTCGCTCGATCTACCCCCAATTAAGTATCATTTCCTTTGAAAAATACGCAATTAACCGGGGGGGATTAAAATTTCTAAACAGTTTTTTATCAGATGTTATTAGTTGCTCGATGCGACTCGGTAGATAGCGTAGTTTTTCCACGTTTCAGAGGGGATCGTTCCGCAAAATTGTCCTACTTAGAGGCAATTAATACGGGAAGGCAATTAACGTCGGTTTCCTTGGCAAATGGAAGATTCGTTTATCACGACGTTTGCATCTTACTTTGTAACAACTAGGAACGGTCTCGTATCCGCTCGTTAATCGGTTTATTAGCATCTCACTAAACTCAGACGCCTAATTATCCGTTTTTTTTTTTCTGATTGTCGACATCGTATGTCTATTAACCTCGACCTTTACACGATTATTACCTTTATGTTTCTTTGTGTTACTATGTTTTCGATTATCTCATCAATCTTCTATTTATACAGAGATTTGAATAAAGTCGGCAGGAATTATTAAATGTTTTGAACGATTTTTTATGTAATATTCTTGTTTTTCTTCGTTTTCTTACTTCGAATGCTCGTAGAGTTGACTTCGATTAGTTTTCTGTTAGAATTTTTCGCATAATAAATTTACAGATAACTAAATGATATTAACGTTTTTAAATTGATTATTGATGTTTATATTTTTACAATTTTACGTTGGTCGTATACAAACGTTTGGTATTTCGTGCGAATTTTTCGTATAATTCTCGTCCTGTTTCCTTCGTTCTATCAATGTGAATATTTGTAAAATCATCCAACTAGATTTTTCGTTAGAATTCTTTTTAATAACGCGATATCTTCGAGGTCAGATGTCCGTGTCTTTTCTGTGATCTTTTTTTAGAATACTCTCGACTTGGCGAACCATTGCAAATTTATAGATTGTAGTATATGGTTTTGCGGTAAAGCAGAAGGTAATTAAGAGCGTCGTAGCGTTACCAACATTCCTTGATTCTGTAACGCATTCGCTGCATAACTCGCATAATTGCAGAGCCTAGATACGAGTCGTTCGATGATGTAAGTGAATGAAAATCCAATGAAAATGTATTCTATTCGAAAAATGCAATCATAAAATATTCGAATATCCTTTAAAATGTACACCAAGCCCAGAAAGCTGAATCGAAATATTCGCAATGAAGTCAATTAAAATATTCGAGAATGTTTTAAAGAGTAGACAAACTTCAGGAACCTGACGCGAAATATTCGTAATTAAAATAATTCAAATATCCGAAAAGTGCTTTCAAAATATACCCACAAATTCACAATGAAACTGTACGGAAATACTCTTCAAAAAAAAAAAAAAAAAAAAAAAAAGAAAGAAAAATAGACAAACTTCGAAAACCTAACTTCAATAAATTTCACAACGTAAGAGTATACCAATTGAAAATTCTAATTACTTCGCTCACTCTCGCTAATCCAAATTCGTAATTGGATCGTTCTCCAGTCAGGCGGTATAAAACTTAAATTCGGCCTTTTAATTCTTCGTCCCGTGCACTAATTTGGGTATGTAGCGCAATTTAGGTCACGTTACGTATCTCTCAGCTCGTGTGCCACAAATGTATCATGAATTAAAGACTTCAAAGAAGTAAGGAAAAAAACAGAGAGTAAAAAATGCTGAGAGCTCGATTAACGCGAGTCGCTGGTCAGATCGTAATTGCCAACAGAAATAGAGAGAAATAATGGTGGAATCGATTAACCGCAAAAGACACTATCGTGTTTTTTTTTTTCCTGCTGTTTGTGTGTAACGCGATTGGCGGTCGCGGCGCCTTTTCGAGCAACGAGAACGTTCTTCTGTCAAGCAAGAGAATTTATGGAGGAAATCTCTAATTGAACGGCTCGTAAACCGTTACGAAACTCAACGTGTTCCCGTGCCCAATTGTTCTACCTCGTAAAAACGTTCGTTTGCACGTTTTATGTATTAATAAAGAGTCAGTTTCGCCATTTGTTCTCCGCCGACCTTGTCGAAATTCCCTTGAGAACGCCGCTAGTCTCTACGCTCATTTGCAATTTTATCTTTCGACAGAGTCAACGCGATGAAGAAAATAAAACTTGAGCTCATTTGTCTCGTTCGCGTGTTTTTAATTACTCGAGAATTAATTCTCTGTAGGAAACGTCACAGATTATCCACCAACGAATGAACTTTGGAATATTTGAATCATTCCGATCGGATAACGAAGGAATACGATAAAATCGTATTTTCTACTTTTTACGGTGAAACAGCTTTTAAAATTCTTTACATCGTCGATTAATCCCCTGTTACCGAAACGATTGTCCTTCCGTTTGGCTTTGGAATCAGACGTATGCTTTCCAAAATTTTCAAAATGTTATTCATCGTAGTATAATGATCGCGTGTCCTATGAGGAAAATAATAAACGAAGAATAAATCCTACGCTGTGCGTGGAAGATAAAAATTCTCCTTTTAATCGGAAAATCCTTGCGCTTTAATCGCAGAGAAAGAAATAGTAGCGTGGAAGGGGACTACGTATGGTACGTAGTTAGCTGTTGGAATGAAACACACGGAGAAACGTTGATTGCACAAAGCATTAACGTGTCACGAGGCTTGGTTTGATCAAAGGGTATAAAATCGACGAGCAATTCACCGTAAAATCTGTCTGTCATTAGTCTATCGTTTCACTTGAACGCTGCTGCTAACTTTCCTCCCTTTTCAACGCATTCTCGCCGGAAAGAGTAATCGAAAGCTCTATTTACCTGTCGGCATCTGATAAATCGATGCCTCGAGGTGTCTGACTCGATTTCTCTCGTGCAAAAGCACGTAATCTTAATCGAAGCGATTTGTCATTTTTAACGTCCGAGAAAAATAAATGGAGATTTCAGAAACTTTTAATCCACGAATAAATAGAATTTATTCGTCTTATTTATCAGAGACCAGTCACTTCTCGATATCAACCATCGATTTTTAAATTGTATACAAAATCTCCATAATCGAAAGACAGAGAAAACGTTCGCTCGATACAAAGACACAAATAAAGAAAGGAACGAAACGCCAGTACCCCGTAACTCGTCTACGTATCTATGTAAATACAAATTTTTACGCGTACTATTAAAGAAACAGAATTTGAAAACTTAGTTCAAACTCTAAATATTTCAACGAGTACCTCTACGTGCGTTAATTCGAAATTTTTCATACCCTTGCGTACCATGTGCGTTCTACTTCGTCTTTGCATATTAAAATCGAAGTGCGTAAATATCCACAGCATAGTCATCGTCAAAAAGAAGTAAAATTTATAATCGTTTTCCCTCGTCCTGTCCAAAAATTCCTCCAAACTCGTCCCTTCTGCCTCGTTTCACTAAACGACTCTCTTGTAAATATCGATTAATTCGAAACCACTTTGCTCCTGACGATAGAAAAACCACGTTTCTCATAAAGTGAGTTTTTCCCGATGGTTTATAGCCTGGCAAATCGGTGGAGCAATTTTCCACTCGGCTGTTTATCGTTTTACTCTGCAACGTCGTCGTCCCTTCCGTAAGCTGTAAAGGTGTACTCACACCGACGTCTGACGTAACCGAGCGTGACCGCGGTCATTTACATCGCGGTTTACAGATCTCGTTTCTTCTTCTCGCTCTCTCCTCCCAACATTCTCTTCTCTCTTTCTTTTTTTCCCCTCCCTTTGGCGAACTCGGCTGGCCTCGAGACTCTCGCAGGTTGATAATCCACTTGAGTGGCGCCGTTGCTGATTAGCGACACCCACGCGCACCCTTTCTACCTCGCCCTCTTTTCCTCCTTACCTTTCTACTCTCTTCAACCTTCGATTTCGTGTTCTTACCGCTTCGAAGAAGGAAAGTTGTTTGGAGGACGAGGGGATGAGTTTGTTTGGCAATCTTCGATGATTGTTTTCGTTCGGTTGATCGTGCAACGGCCGAGACGAGAAACTGTTCGAAGATTTTTAATTCTTTGGGAATAAAATTTCAGAGATTTAAAGCTCGCGCGATTGCGCTCGAATATGTTACAAATGTATACCTAATTTTTTAGGGACGATTAGCTTCAACCAGACACAATTTTCGTGGAAATTTTAATATATTTACAGTGTCCGTTATCCGCACGTCTGGTTAAAGACGAGATTAGAGAGGAGCGTCTTATTCTTTTTGTAGAATTCCGTTACGCTCTTCTTTGAACGTGTTCTTTAAACAATTTTCACAATCTGTTGGTTTCTCCCAAACAAACCGTTTCATTTTGGAAGAATTTTTGCGCCACTTGCTATGTAACTTACGAGCTACGATCGCTACGAATTAACAGTTTAGACGATTAAGGTTCAGGAAAAAGAAGAGCGAGGTTTAGAAAAATATCGGAAATTCCGCGAAATTTCGTGAATTTTGGAAACGCTACTTATACCAATATACGCTTTGAGTTACGCGAGGGTGAGTGACTTTTCCTTGAAATTTCTTTATCGATTCGAAGCTTTTGTTGCGGAGCTCCTGCTAGAGAGGATAATTTCGGATTTTCGCGTGTTTGGATTCGACAGATTATTTTCTTTATGCTTCTGTGCGAGGAGAGCTTAGAGTCCACATTCGGTACGAGGAAGGTGTGACCAAGGGACAAGTTATGAATTAGGTTTGGAAAAATGGTTTCATGCCAGGAGGCACGTAACGTTCGATTTTCCAGACGCGCATTAGATATTCGACTTTCTTGCGAATAAAATATTCATTATCCGATATTAAGTAAAATCAAACTTAGCAAAATGCTTTCAGCTTCGCTAATCGAACGTACTTGAACTCGGAGGACAAACAATCTACGCGATTGGACTTCTTCGCATAACAGGAGCTCGCGAATTTTTCTCAACACCAACCTTTTGTCTTTTATATAATAGAAGCTCGCTTTTAACATCTTAGGCACTATGCGCCACTATAGTGGCTTCGCGGATGTTATCTTATATTACGACGCGCCACTATAGTGGCTTCGCGAATGTTATCTTATATTACGACGCGCCACTATAGTGGCTCGCTCTATCGACTTACACTCCTCACCCTTTGAACTAAATGATCTTTTTCATTTGTCTTCTTTCACACTGTTTTTGCCCTCACAACGTTTTATAACAATATACAGACAGATTATATATATAGCGTTAACGATATACAGACAGAATATATAGTCTTTGTTTTTGATACGCCAGTGTCAGGTATCAATTGTTGCTTCTCGTTAATATAAATATACCATTACTAAATGCTCTTTTTAACATCCGTATCCTTGTAGTTCTTTAGAATCTTCAACCTCAAAATGTCGCTTCAAAATATAAAACGAAGAGTAATTTGAGAAACACTATCGCGCTACGAGTTTGAAAAATGTATCGTACCGTGCTTTAAAATATATCACGCTCAATTGTATTATTAATTATTAAAGTAAATTATTAAAATTAATAAAGTACATGCATCGTATTTTTAAGAAAAATTATAATTTAGTTCTCAATATCTTCATTCCAATGTGCTTGCATAGGCAACAGAATTATCCTGCATCGTTTACGCGTAATTCGCGTCAAACTCTGGCGTACAGAGAAATAGCCCAGCGCAAAATTCATATAATAAATAAATAAATAACGAGGTTCAGCTCGTTCAAACAAGGGAATTGAAACTGCGAATGTTCGATTAACGGAACATTAAGTTAATCGAAATTTCATTCGTTCTATCGCACTCAATTCCCTCGCAGACGATAGAATCTTTACTTTCCAACCAAAACACGCTGTCCGCACAGTGACGAAGTCTACCGTCTGCGCACAAAACACACTGCACTTTCAAGGCGCGAACAATCTGGACCTTTCCTTATCAAGCAGCACTCCTTTTCCAACCTCTCACGAAACAAGAAAACCCACGATGGAAGCCCCCGGTGGCTCGTAAATAAGCTCGAATTCCGGTTCTCCGGATCGAGCGCTGTAAGTCAACGCGTTCCAGCCGACTGAAAGGTCGCGAAAAAAGAAAGGGCGCGACTTTCCGTCGCCGATGTAATCTAGTTTCGTCGTTTTCTGGCTGTCTACGTCACGCCTTCACAAAAGCTCAGAAAAACGTGGGCGTACGAAAGTTCGCGGGTCGTTACACTATAATTAAAATCATTCGCTCTCTTACACATTGTAATTTCCAGCAGCCACTTTTCAACCTCCAGTCCTATCTTAACGTGAATCTTCTCTTTCTTTCTTTTTCAGGTGAGTCTATTTCGATGTCCATTCGTCGTGCTTTTCACCTGCCAGACGGAGATGTTATCGTTCGATTTGAATCGTTCGAACGGAGGGAAACGAACAGGTACACGTGTCCCCTTGTTGCTCTCTTCGGAAGCTGCCATTACAAACTGCTGACAACTTGGAATTTACGTAAAATAAGAGAATATTTCGAGCTGTAGCGTGAATTAGGATTTTCTTGCGATTTCTGCTTTGTGGCTCGAATAATACGACAAATGTAACACGTGTTTTGTATTTGGTTCGAGTCAGCAAATAAATATATAAATTCGTATATCGAACGATTGAAAAGTTACGGTGTAATTAAAATAATATGCGAGATACCGCAAAATCTATTACTTCGAACCGACGATATCGCAAATATTGCTAAAATGTAAAACCAAACTATCTCGAAGAAATCAAAGTGGAAGATTAATAGGAAAACCGTTTCTTTATGTACGCGTATAATTTATTAAAAATCACTTAAATCTTCAAAGACGAATTTTTATTTAAACACGCGATTCAATAATTAATAGCGATATTGTAACGTCCGATCTACGCTAAATTTACAAAACTTCTGTGAAATATTAGAAACTCGTCGTTTGAACCACTCTGATAGTTGCTAAACAAGCCAGCAGACCCTTTCATTAAAATTCTCCATGATTCAACGAGATAAAAAATTATTAAAATATGCTTTCACTTCCGAGAAACGAAGCCTCGCTGAGAGGGTTCAGCTTGTTAGGAATTCTGGAACGTGCGTGAACGGAAGTTCCATGGAATTTCACGCTGGCCTGGGAGGCATTGGTTGGCAATGCCACCGCGTTGTCTGGTCGTTGTAACGGTGCATCGATCGTTAGTCCTGTCATGGTATACCTACGGTTGCTACGAGATGAGCATTCGACTTTCACAGTCGCTGACTCACGTGTTACGATCGTCGCGAAACTCGTTCGAGGCGTACGTTTTTCTTCGCGTGTTTTCATCCACTCGCAAGACCAGAATAAACGACAGCCTTTAAAGCCGCGAAGAAAGGGAACAAGCTGAATGTACGAAGAGAATATCAAACTATCAAACGTCTCTTTATCAGACGTATCCCGCTTGTCCTTCGTATAACAGTCCCAAAATCTGTCAGTAGAATATTACATCTAAAATCGTGTCTCTTACTATTTCTAACGGAATATCACGTCTCGCCTCTGAACTGGTATTTGATAAAAGTATTCCATACGTCCTTTTTATCTACAATTTCTAAATCTTCTCCATACACCTCCGAACGTCTCTTCGTCGAACGATTCCCTAATCATCCTGTCCATAACGATCTCGAAATTTATCAATCAAATATTATATCGAAAATGGTGTCTCTTACTATTTCTAACGGAATATCACGTCTCGCCTCTGAACTGGTATTTGATAAAAGTATTCCATACGTCCTTTTTATCTACAATTTCCAAATTTTCTCCATACACCTACGAACGTCTCTTCGTCGAACGATTCCCTAATCGTCCTGTCCATAAGGATCTTGAAATCTATCAATCAAATATTATATCGAAAACGGTGTCTCTTACTATTTATAACGGAATATCACGTCTCGCCTCTGAACTGGTATTTTATAAAAATATTATTCCATACGTCCTCTTCGTTTACGATTTCTAAATTTTCTCCATACACCTCCGAACGTCTCTTCGTCGAACGATTCTCTAATCGTCCTGTCCATAAGGATCTTGAAACTTATCAATCAAATATTATATCGAAAACGGTGTCTCTTACTATTTCTAACGGAATATCACGTCTCGCCTCTGAACTGGTATTTGATAAAAGTATTCCATACGTTCTCTTCGTCTACAATTTCTAAATCTTCTCCATACACCTCCGAACGTCTCTTCGTCGAACGATTCCTTAATCGTCCTGTCCATAAGGATCTCGAAATTTATCGATCAAATATTATATCGAAAATGGTGTCTCTTAATATTTCTAACGGAATATCACGTCTCGCCTCTGAACTGGTATTTGATAAAAGTATTCCATACGTTCTCTTCGTCTACAATTTCTAAATCTTCTCCATACACCTCCGAACGTCTCTTCGTCGAACGATTCCTTAATCGTCCTGTCCATAAGGATCTCGAAATTTATCGATCAAATATTATATCGAAAATGGTGTCTCTTAATATTTCTAACGGAATATCACGTCTCGCCTCTGAACTGGTATTTGATAAAAGTATTCCATATGTTCTCTTCGTCTACAATTTTTAAATCTTCTCCATACACTTCCGAACGTCTCTTCGTCGAACGATTCTCTAATCGTCCTGTCCATAAGGATCTTGAAACTTATCAATCAAATATTATATCGAAAACGGTGTCTCTTACTATTTCTAACGGAATATCACGTCTCGCCTCTGAACTGGTATTTGATAAAAGTATTCCATACGTCCTTTTTATCTACAATTTCCAAATTTTCTCCATACACCTACGAACGTCTCTTCGTCGAACGATTCCCTAATCGTCCTGTCCATAAGGATCTTGAAATCTATCAATCAAATATTATATCTAAAACGGTGTCTCTTACTATTTATAACGGAATATCACGTCTCGCCTCTGAACTGGTATTTTATAAAAATATTATTCCATACGTCCTCTTCGTTTACGATTTCTAAATTTTCTCCATACACCTCCGGACGTCTCTTCGTCGAACGATTCCCTAATCGTCCTGTCCATAAGGATCTCGAAATTTATCAATCAAATATTATATCGAAAACGGTGTCTCTTACTATTTCTAACGGAATATTACGTCTCGCCTCTGAACTGGTATTTGATAAAAGTATTCCATACGTCCTCTTCGTCTACAATTTCCAAATCTTCTCTATACAACCCCAGACGTCTCCTCGTTGATCGGCCTCCTATTCAACCTTTGCGCAACAATCACAACACCTACTATATTCTACGATTGTACTGGAAATAATGTGTGACATTTTGTAAAGGAAATTCCTTTCGAAAAATAAACAGAGAAAAGGTACAAAAGCACAGGTTAATACGAACGTAACTCGCCTGGAGGCCGTGTGGAGCAAAATGTCATCCAGGAATCGGTTGGTTCAAAGTGGTAAACCGACCGACTGGCATGTAATGTCTACTGACCCAGAGGTGAGAAAAAGGAAAGGGGTCTGTTCTCGTGTGCACGTCTGGAATTCCTTCGTGACTCATCGGCATTCGCCAAGGGGCCCGGTATGGGAACTCGCGTACCCGTTTGCTCTTCGCGTTTCCATGCCACAAACGATCCACCGACAGAGTGACTCAGCCGAATTTCTTGTTGCGCTCCTACCTCCTCCTTGTGGATCCTCGATTTTCAGATCGACGGCCTGCACAATCTGCACAGGTCGTTGTGCAAGCCACGACGGATGAATCATTTTCGCGAAGATTCGAAGAATTTGCTTGATTACTGGCTGAGACACGTAATCAGGCTTATTAAGTTGGCATACGGTTTCGGAATACGTAAAGATCGTTTCTAACTTGGAGTCTATTAGGTAGATCGTTAAATCGTAAAATTAAGTCGTATGTTAAACTTTTGGAATGCGCAAGAATGTTTTATTTTTTAGGGTTTATCAGGGTCGTTGAATCCAGGTGTGTTCAGTTTCCAAATTTGCTCGATTTTATAACGTTAAATATGTTTCATCTAGGGTTTCATTAAGATCGTTAAATCAGAGTGTGATTTTGAAATTTATAGAAATATTTTATTTAGAGTTAGTTAGAATTGGGCCAAGGTTATTGTACGAATTATTATTTAATGTTCGAGTGTCAAGTACCATGTGCTACAAAATTTCCGGAAGAACGAACGTTGAAAGTTGTCGAATCCTTGTAAACGAAAGACTTGATAAGGGTCGTCGACCTTTTCAAAGGAAAGAAACGTGGTTTAACGAAGAAGAAACGTCGACTAGCCGTGCACATTATGCGTTCGTGATAACACGCACAAGGCGATACAGAAGCACGTGGCTCGGTATCGTAACGTACGACCTTGAACTTCCTCCACGAATGATTCACAGCCTCGTCCATTCATCCAGCTCATTCGTTCATGCTGCGCGTGCTCGTAGCTGCGCTTACGCGGAAAAATACTCGGCGAATTGGAATTACTCGCTGAAATCTTGCGAATTTATTTTGTACACACAGATACGCGGTAGGAGGATGCTGTGGCGGATACCCAGCTGCATATCTCAATTTACTCTTCGCTTTTTTAAAACAGTGTTTTCTTCGATTCGAGATTTTATGCTTGAAATTTATATTGCCCTATCAAATATCTCAATACGTTCTCCACTTTTTAACGAAAGTGTCTTATTTTTCTAGTTGTTCCTCTTTCCACGTTACGACACGTTGATATTTTTCTAACGAACTCGCAATTCTTTTTTAAAGTTCCTTCTTGTTACGTAACGAACTCCCACAGCTTCTTCACTGTGCTTCAGACCATATTACGATACTTGGAACAAGATTACGCGTCGTTCTTGTAACTCGCATAATAACTCGTTAAACATATAGAACCAATGGTATCTATTTATTTTTGAAAAAATATATTCTCAGACGCAAGATACCACTCGTGTTACAAGACATTCGAAACAAGCAGAAAAATTTGCATTGAAAAATATTATCTTCGAATTTGCTATTATACGTATCGTCTTCTCGTAATAAACGAATTGATGAAAGAAAATTGTTTCTTAAGAACTGAACGTTAATCGTGTACTTTATGTAACGAAATTGATAAAACTTGTAATCGATCGTCGGTTTTTATCTTGCGAGAAGATTTAATACTTAGTCCTACGATGAATCATTCTTCCTATTTTCGAGAGCTCTCCAACATCTTCTCATATTATTCTCTCGTACAAAATTACACATTACAATACCGATAACCTTTTTTTTTAGGAACGTATCTCCTCTATCAATCATACTTAGTGATTAATGTCATCGATTTTTTTTCACCGATAACGTATCCTCGATTTAAGTTTTCTATGGGTGGGACCGAACACGACGCGATTACGCGGTACGCTCGCGTAATGAATTTTCAGAGGCGGCGATAAGCCCGCCGGCAGAAGGTGAATCACCGATCTCCTCCACGAAGCCGTAGCTCTACTCTTCGCAGCGTATCTCACACGGTGACACGCGTCTCGTGACTCACCGATCCGGATTGTGCCACAATAACTTGCCCCTCTTCGTCCAAACTCCATTCCTCAACGCGAGACTCATCTTTCGTTTGCCCGATCAATTTGTACATGGATTTAAACAAATTCCACGATAGAAACGAGGTTACGTACGCGATAGAGAAACTGAACATATTTCTTTCTTTTTTCTCTTCTTTTTTTTTTTGTTTGGTAATTAGAAATTTGAAGACGATATTATATATCAGAAGGGAAGAAATTTAAAGTTCTATCACTTTCTTCAAGTAATATTCTTCGCTTTTTCTCCTAATTCCATTTAAGCTGGAGTAAAAAGTTAGCTGTTGCGGCTTCTTTGGAAATGTTGACTGTTTTAATTTGTTATTTTATTATGACAGTGCTCGTCGTAACACGAAATATTCCTTCGCGACGAGTATACTCGTCAGAAACAGCTAACCGGTTAACATATCGAGCGAGTATTTTGTAACAGAATATAACTTTACTTAACCCAGCTGTTTCTCTCGCCTTCTCTTCTCATCTATTCGGGTACCTTCCTTTTTTAAATTATTTAATCCATTAAAAACGCGATATACACGAGAAGTAATAACATATCAATTTTATAATATTTCCTATCGCATTTCCAATTATTCGCTCACAGCTTCCCATAATACAGAAAAATCTGATTTCAGATTTCAGATTGAAGTTTCTAATTACACGATGTTCCAGGTTGAGAGTTGGTCCAGACCTTGGAATTTCATGAATGAAATTTTCCTACTATAGATAAGTCTCGTACGAGAACTCGCGTAACATTGTGGCTCTTTTTTATCAAATTCCCTACTCGTCTATGTTTAGAATGCCTCTTTGATCAAATTCACTGAACCAGTTCACAATTTTGTCAAGGTTGCGAAACGTCGATAATAATCCGGAAGTGCCTATTCTCGTACACTGGAAGACTACGGAAGATTCATAGAATCTTAAGCGCTGTATACCGAAATATTACGTCACGGTTGACGCTTGTTTGGTTAAGCAGTGGAGGAAGTAGACGGCGAAACGAACGATCCATTTCCGCGTAAGTCACCATAAATAGCGGCGAAGGATAAAAATGTTGCCCGTTTCCGTTCACGTTTCGCGGCTGTTATCGCCGCTGGAGAATACCACGCGTTTAAGTGGCTCGATAAAAGGCGTGAATCATAGCCGGGTCTCTCTGTTGTCATGTCGTGAGAATGAATTCGATGAGACACGAACGACCGGCCCTCGTTTCACCGATACGGATTGTGTCGCGAATGCAAACACGTTCGTGACGATTCTTCGTCGTTTGTGATTTGCCAAAACGCCGTTCACCCGATAGAAATGGTCTGTAAAATCGTTTTAAGAAATATAAACGCTATACCTGAGTTTTGATTTTCTTTGATGGTAATTGTTTTATATTTATTCCTTTCAATATTTGCTAGTCGATAAGGGGAAGTGTAAATTTTATTTTTGTTATTATTTATTTGTATCTAAATGAATTATTAACGGATTATTCGGTATTAATATCGTATCGATAGCATGGATTTTTCTTTTTTCTAATTTACCGATGATATAAAATAAGATAAAAGATAAGTGAATTTTATGGACTTAAAGGTAATTTTTAAAGTCTACCGATAGGAGCAAATGAAATTAAATAGTTATCGATATTTTCTTACCAGACAGTAGTTCCAAAAGGCTTATCACTGCTCTCGCAGTCTCTTTGAACTTATTATCGTCCTTTCTGTTTCGAGAAACCAAGATACGTCACGACTTTCTAATTCTCCGTGACACACGACGTTTCGACCAACTTCATTTGGACGTCACTTTCTAAATGTATTTTAGTTATATGCGTATGTATTTTCCTTTGAGTCATCCTTCGTTATCAGAATAATTTTTGGAGCTGTTTATTTATTTAACTACGTTTTTAATTTTTTGACAGCCAAAGCCATGAAAATTGGAACTGTATCATTTCGGAAATCGATACTTTGGAATTCGGAAGTTACGAAAATCGAAATTAGGAACTCGTTTGTTACGAAAATTCGGAATTTAGAAAATAGAAACCGAAGACTAGGATCGTCGTCTGGCAGATCGGACAACTCCGATGTTGTAAATTTCAATTGTTTTTAAAAACGAAGGCCATTTATTTAAAAAATGAAATCGGCGGTTCATTATCTCGGAAATCAAAAGCTTATCATGTCAAAGATTAAAGTTCAGATACGAGATAAAACAATTATCGAGTTTTCCTATCTTCCGACAGATATAAACTTCTCCAACGAATGATCTTCCTACTACGGTCAAAGTGATCGAGAAAATCGAAACGAAAGCTACGCGAATGGATGGAATCTTTGACAAAAATCTTCGTAATTAAGTTGAAATTAATTAGTCTGTAAATAAGCAGCATTGGCTGCGGAGCTGCGTTGTGTTCGTTAAGTTTAAGTATAGTTGCCGTAGCTGCTCGATTGAAGTGCATCTCGATTTAGACGCGGCGAGGGCAACGTGCACCTAGGAACATATAGAGCCCGTGATGACGCGTGTGCTGTTTAATTTGACCGTTTGAGTGGCCCTCGATGATCCTAATTGTGAATCTCCTACGTCTTAAATAATTAAAAGTATGTAGTGCAAGTATGCTGACTTTTATACGATACTCGATTTTTATACAAAACATAGCATCGCTGATAGACTAAAAGTTTAAAAGTAATTGGGAATCTATTACAAATTCTTAACGTTATTAAAAACCTACTTATTAAAAGAACCTTCTAAAAATACGATACAAGAGACATACATATACATTCTAATAATACAATGTAAAAGATATAGATAGATATACATTCTAATAATACGATATACGAGATATAGGTGTACATTCTAATAATACAATAATTTAATCGGGAACTCCGATGATCCTCTGCCAAGTAGTCGGTCAATCTCAACTCGACATTCCACATGTGCAAACCCATAACCCACGTAACCCCGCCACCAGATCTCATCGATCCTCCATGCTCCTAAAAATTCCTCTTTCACGAAGTTCAAGTCTATTTTCAAGCAGAAGACTTTCCATGATAAAACTATCGTTTAAAGAAGGAACGTTACGCGAAGTAAGAAGCACAGATTAACAACATAGCATCGATGGAAGAAACATTCTTCGAACATATCGAGCTCGATAAGCAGAAAAAGAAGCATCGTATCCTCTTATAGAGCGTTCGAAGGAATGGCTGGCATCCTAATAGAGGAAGGCTGCGATCTTTGGAACGGTTGGCAAGGTTCGACGCACTTGCCACTCTCTCTTTCTCTCTCTCTCTTTTTTCTCCGTTTCTCTCTCTCCGTATGCGAAATATTCGACCCGATCGAACCCGAACATATTCTAATCTTAAGCCTTTTAATCTTCACTCACTCGCACGCGTTATTTACGACGTCATTACCCGTAGCACGGTCGATTGAAAACTTCACGCTTTCGTTGCTGCAATAGCGCAAAACGCGCGTCTCTTGACAAATCACGCTACCGTTTCGTTTGAGAGGAAAATTTGTTGCTATCGTTGCGTGCACGTTCACTATGTTGCCTAGTTCCGATCGTTTATTTACTTGGAAAGTAAGTAGCTTTAGAATTAGAGGGAATATTTGGCTACGTTCTAGTAGCGACGATAATTAGGTATGAGAAATTTGAACGAAAACTCGTTCCGCTTAGAGATTGGCTGCTTTTGACGCGATTGACTACATTTGCAGGAAATGGAAATAAATTAGTTAGAGCTATTTGGAATATATAATGGAACTGTTTGCATTCTTTGGGCATGGATTATACGGACGATTTAAACGCGAAGAATTCTTTGTTTCTCTTTAGAAATTCGGCGCACCGAACGCTGTCGACTAGATCAACAGAGAATGCAAATGTATTAATTACGATTACTTGGAATATTTGAGTATATTCAGAGATTGTCACATTAACCAAGTATTTAATACCGATAGTAGTTGGACAGGTTATACATCACTGATTGGAAATATTCTCTTTGTAAAATAATATTATCTTAGGATACATTCGAGGAATTTAAAAAATTATCATTGATATTTTGGTATACAAGCATGTCGATGACGATGTCTCGTTCTATAGAACGTGATTCTTGATTTAAGTAGATACAAGCGAAAACGGGTTAAATGAGGATACGAGCACGACGCTCAGAGTCGTGACATCCTTGACTCGAAAGTGAGTCAGCCGCGCGAGTTACGCCACTCGTGACACCTAATCGTCCTTCTCGAGTCCAAGTTCAGGGCTTCTGTCGTGTTTTAAAGGTTCTCCCAATCGTGGAAATAGGTCAGACCCGTTGCGATCCGACTGTTCCGAGGAAAGCTTAAAATATCAAGACATGGACATAAAATTTCCGAGAAACTCAACGAAGAGCTACGAAATCTATCGTATAGAATGTACGTATATCTAGAGAGATGACTCACATCATTCGATCGTTCTCTTTTTTTACGTAATTCGTACTGATCATCGTAAACACAAACAGCCATCATCTGCTGTGTAATCGCCACGTAAGAGTGGATTCTACCGTTTGTTAATGTTTCTTTATGTAATTTTCAATTCGTAAGGTTTCTCGAGATTCGGCAATTTTTACTTTGCCGTTAATATGGGAAATACCCACTGTGAAGCGTGAAGTACGTGTGGAAACATCGGTAAGTTACGCTATTATAATAACAGCGTATTATATCATTTAAATAGTAGTTAAGGTATACTATAATTATCACACACGTATTATGACGACAGTGACAACAACCGTGCTGAATAGCGTGACTTAATAATTTTTAAGCAAAGACATAATATTACCATTTCTTAGTCTCTTATTTACTTGCAAATTTCAAAACATTAGAATTTCTAAAGGCTCTGTTTACGCGCGTTGATCACATAAATAAAAATGTCCAGATAAATCACTTCCAACGAAATAAATTAAATAAGAATTTTATTTCTAGCAGATTAAATTAAGCAAACTACGTTAAACATATGAATAAGAATCTGCTACTATTATCGTACAAACCGTTTCCAACAAACCAGACGACACGACGATTTCGCGAAACTCCAAGATTCACAGAGCAAT
The DNA here is from genome assembly GCF_905332965.1 of Bombus pascuorum. Lineage (NCBI taxonomy): Eukaryota > Metazoa > Arthropoda > Insecta > Hymenoptera > Apidae > Bombus > Bombus pascuorum. The sequence continues at coordinate 4,774,569 of NC_083490.1, forward strand.
CAAGCCAAGTAAGAAGAAGCAGCAGAAGAAGAAGAAGAAGAGGAAGGAGACGAGTAAGAATAAGATTCATAAATAAGTTTGACCGTCGAATTTCGCGGTATGTCAATTAGATTCCGCGCCGGGAACGTTGCACATCGTGCATCCCTTGTGCACCATAGTCGTTCAATTCACGCTGATAGTACTCGCTCGGCGATTACGTCATCGCCCAATGAATGAACCAGCGACCACGCTCAGTCCCTCCAGTCGTGTGAGTTAGCCTGTTGAATGGCCGAGCGTTTGAACGGAACCGATTAGTCGATGTCCATTCACGTTTCGATCAATTTTCGAGTCTACCAATGATCGGCGATGGTCGCTCCAAGTTTTTCAAGTTCAAGGCTATAGATGTTACGGAGATACGAATCATCTCGAACGTGATTCGAAGCTTGAAACTCGCGAATGTCTCGATATGGCCTTGAATCGTCCATCTCGGGTCTTGAAAGTTTTAATAGTCGTGATAGTAATAGCAATTTATTAATATCGACGCGACGAGATTTCTTAGAAAAAGCGTAAAACAACGAGGAAAAGAATAAGAAAAACATTGATGGACACGGTTCAAAGGAAGTAACAGCGTAAAGTATAACGCGAAGACGTTGAATCTTTGAAATTTCGTCTTACAAGATGTGTCCAGAGATTCGAGAACTTGGCAATTTCAAAACGCACGTAGAATTATAGACGTTGGAATACGAAGTTGATATAGATTCGTTGATACCCATATCGGAGCAGTTTATGGATTCGTGGAAGAGAAATTAATTCGCATTTTGATGATGAGAGCGGTGGTTAATTATTCATCGGCGATCGTGGGCGAATAGGACGTATTAAGGTTGAATAGGAAATGGCAGTAATTCTCTTAAAATTCTCTTCGTTCGATTTTTTACAAAATCGAAGAATCGCCAAAAATAGACTCGTTTCATTTTTCCCTGCGTCGCGCTCGTATCGACCAAAAACGGCGCACCGAAATCTCCCAATAAATCAGCAAACTTCCTCTGAAAAATCCCAGTTTATCAGCTCGCTGATTCTTTTCCTGCTACTAAAGTATTCAGGGCGCGGCGTCGTTCGAGAAAATTCCCCGAAGAAGCATCCTCCGTGGGCTACCTTTCCGGAGAACGAACTCCCTCTCTGCAAACCAACAAGCTTCTCCACCTCCTCGATCCATCGATGAATCATCGATTCCTCGGAAGCGGTGTTCTCTGTCGCACGATTAGATGCCCCTCCACCTGTTCGAACACTTCTTCGTTGCTCGATCAGGCCGAGATGGGGACCAGCTGATTGCGTTCGCCTACTCTTGAAAATATTTGAACACTTGCCATAGGAAACTTGTACGTCCACGTTGTACGTGTTACATGAAATATTTTTTAATTTCATCAGCACCGTGACAACACGCGATTGTCATCGGTATATCGTTCAAATTTGCAAGCAATCTGAAAATCTATATAGAAGCTACAAGATTATTCGTTTTTGTTGAGCGCGTTTAATAAAGAATTGGTATTCCGCGTGCATAGGCACGTTGAGGATAGGATCGATGTTACATAGTGTCATAATATCGAGAAGAAATAGTATCGATTATTATATGGGATATGTATGGGACATTTTGTAATTTCTATAATATATTTGCAAAACATTCTTTCAAACTTGGCCGATTCTTAGCTCGATTAGAGCGCTAACGAGATTCCAAAATATCTCGTATATCGCGCGTAATATATTCATAAAAGGTATCTACAAGTGTTCGAACACTTTCGTGAGCCTGTCTATATCGCTGGTTCAGTAACTCTCGTGCCGCGTGATAACGCGCCCCGCCATTGATAACGGGGTATTTGTAGCGACTGGGGCACGAGCGTAGCGGTAGTCTCGCGTCGTGGCTCGAGCCGATCGAATGCCAGTCGAATCTGCCCCGGCCATCGATACAGTGTTCTCTACAACGATCCAAACCGATTCGTGTACCGGTGAATGGTTGTTCGAACGACTTAGTTCGATCACCTTTCGCCTTCGCTATACGTACGTTTCGAACGTGTCGATGTCGACAGTCCGCGAACGGTCGAGCTCGTGCGATGATCGAAACGAATTCTTCTTTTACCCAATTCAATTCGTTTGAGGTTGCATCGAAAGGAATAATTTAGCAAGTGAGTTACATATTGAATTCGTCGAAGATCGAGTCGAAGCGAACGAGTTATCGTTATATCGTGAACGAGAAGGATTTCGTGGAAAATTGGAGGTGGAGTGTACCGCGAAGATAGTTCGCAGGCGAAGACGAAGATCGAACGTCTTATCTAATGCAATCAATTTCTGTGTTGGATTGGTCTTTCGTTGCCGCCGAGGTGTCGTGACCGAAATGGCGGCTTGCGTAACACCGTTGTTACATCTTAACGTGTTACCACCATTCTGACGCGACGCACTTCTTTCGCGCGTAATTAATCGCACGTAATTCAGCGCATACCATTAACAAGAAATTATTTATTATTCCTTACGAGATAAGAAACTCGTAGAAATGTTATTATTAGATAATATCGTTTTAAAAACAAAAAAACTGTACTATGAAACGAACGATTTATTTAAAAAGGCAGTGAATTCCGGTTAATTAATTCTTTTCCACCGGTCGTCAAGTTGATAGAACATTATTTTATTTAATTTATTTATAATTTAAAGAATCCTGTTTCTCCACGCTTATCGTGGTATCGAAAAGAGGAAGCCGATGAAAAGAATCCTACGTTTCAAATTCCAAGTGCCACTCTTCTCGTCGACTTATTCTTGTTACAAGTTACAAAATGGAGTTGGAAGGTTCTTTCGAACGACACGAGGCACGTGAACGTTCGATCGAGCCAGGTTTTCGGTCACGATGGTTACGTAATGTGACGTGCGTGAGCTACTTCCGCATGATCGGCTGCATAGAAATGCAAGGCAAGGAGAGACGCGTCTCGAGACCGGCTAGAACAAAAGCCACGTGCATTCCTAGCCGCGCACGCGAACACGAGACGATATGGCGCGCTGAATGCGTGACTTCCTCGGCCGGAAACAGGACGTTTCGATTCCCTTCGCGAGCCAAGCGTCGATGCACGCAGCCAAAATTGGCCGACGGTATCGAAAATAATCCATCCGCTCCTTATCTGCGTCTCTTACAGCGAATATTATCGGCGGCGCTGATAAGCTGCGCTGATAAAACCTTCTAAGTGCCTTTCTGTTTCTTGCGTCACGCGTATTATGACAATCTTTCTTTCCTTTCTTTCTAGACGCGCCTAATTGACAGCGATTTTGATCTTCTATAGCTTGCATTATAAACGTTTTGACAATGTGTGTTGAATTTTCACGTTAAAGTTACTCGCAGTCTGTAACATTTCTTAGAGATAACGATGTTCGTTCGAAAAGAGAGATCTTGTTCAAATTTTCTGAATTCTTTTCTTATATTTAAGAAACTAATTCTTCGATGTATTTTTACCGCACTCGATATATTCTTCTCAAACATGTCCGAACCTTGACCAGCACAAATCCAAGGTTTAATAGAAATGTCCTCTTCGTTGTAGACATTCGATAGTTTTCCATATACATACGTATCTTCGAAAATAAAACACTTTCGTCGGCTGCATTCCTCGCTTATTCAAATTTATCGGAATTCCTTCGCAAGGAAAACAACGTCTCTATTTGGACAGCTGTTTCACAAGGGGATGATGGTCGCGTGTCGGAAAATCGTAGAAAACGAATCGTCTCGTCGAACCCTATCGATCTGTTTGCATTGGTCCTGCCACGAAATCGTTATCTTGTCCCGTAATTTTCAGTCGTTAAAACAACGTTCTCGAGCACGCTTAATTTTGATACCAGCTTCGGCGTTCTATTTGCGTCCCACGAACTGCTCCCTCGTTGATAACGGACTTTATTCGCGACCGTAAATTCATTGCACAGCGAAAGATCAATCCATTCACCGACTAAATAAAATTCAGCGTGTTTTAAACGGAAATTTATAAGGAAAAGAAATACACGCGAATTTTAATCGTTTCGTCGTGTTTGTTTTCTTGATACAGTGCGTAACTGAGAAAATAACTAGACCATTGGATCGGGTTCGGAAAGAGCTGTGTGACCTGCGAAACTATCGTCGAAGTCGAGTGGTCCTTGAAGATTCTACGAATAGAACGTGATAAATAACAAAAAGTAGGAGCTGTGTAACGATCAATTATCGAACATCGGTTGAAATTTGTTCGCGTGTTAGTGAGTCAAAATAGATTTATGAATGAGCGTCGACCGGGGACTGAACATGCTGCACAAGCATGGGAGCAGCAGATCTCACAGCAGTTTGCTGTACAAGGGCAGGGGCGCTTTCCTCAAATCGGTAAGTTTATATCTTCGCTTTAAGGATCGCTTAAAGAAAATAAAATAGAATAGTCCGCTATAAGATTATATTACATCAATGATCGATAATATAAACAAAATTGGATCGCATATTGCTTCGAGTTTCGTACTCGATAAAATAAAATCGGCAAGAATTTTCAGTCCCGTACATAAGTTTCAAAAACGTTCAAATGCCTTCAGACACTATTATCATTATCCTATTGTTATCGTTATTAGCTGTCTAATCTTTTCCTTTTAACTATGACAAAGCAACGTCATGTAACCGCATATAAATAATATTCACGTGTGGAGTAAACATGGTACGTGTCAAAGGAAAGTTAGATAGCGAGGCAGCAATTAATCTCGACGTCGTCGTCTCGTTATCGAGATCATAAGTGACATGACTTCCCTCGTTCGTGTAATTACGCATATTTTCGCAATGAGTGTTTGGCGCGAACATGTCGAATGACATCATACTCTATTTGAGTAGGTGTCGAGAGAATTCAAAATTTTATAAATTAATCTTCGCTCGGCAGAGTGTCGCGTCTGACTCACCGATTTTCCAGTTTTTTTTTTGTCCCTCTCCTTCTCTTCTCTTCGATTTTTTCTAAGGAAGCTGGCTTCGATCTGTGTCGTTCGTTCATTGCCACGGCGAATGATGTATTATGTTGTTTGTTCAAAAACGATGACGTTTCGTCGTAGCTCGTTCGTTGCGCTTGACGAGTAACCGAGGTTTACAAATTGGACACTGTGATGATACAGAACTTTTTTTTTTTTTTTTGTCTTAAAGAGAAAGATTTAACATCTATTGTTTCAATGAAGAAATAGTTCTGTTTTAGTTTAAATTGAAGTACAGAGTGCGCAGTCCGTGAGTCACCGGACGTTTATTAACTTTAAAGCTTATTTATCTTATTCTGTATTCAAGTCTGTACGATCCAATCTTGTCATTAGACTGACATAATTTTTTCAAATTGAACTTTTACGATTTCTTCTTTACCTTCGAATACGTTGCAAAACACTCGAGAAGATGTCTCTAAAAAATCGTTGAAAAATTGTAGCGAGAAATACTCTTCGTTGAAATAGCTTCGTGATAAGATCTTCACAAAATAGTACGATTCTCTTTAAATAGTACAGTGTATTCCCTACAAGATCCACACGATTAAACAGGTATCGATTTCATTGTATAAAAATAATATTCAACTACCTAAACTTGTTCGCATCTCTACCTGCTTCGACTCTTTTTATCACTCGAACAACCACTTCTCAACCCGAGTTCAACAAACTTCCAATCCTGACGTATCTCGACTCACCTATCTCTACATTCGATATTTCCTGTTACACATCCGAAAACAAACAACCTGCAGATCCAACCAAAAGAAAAGAAAATTTCCATCGTCCTAATCTGTGTACGTATCTGGCATCTCTATTCGCTTCAACTTCGGAGCATCTCTTTACCCTTCACACTCGCACCTCTCATTTATCACCACTCGAAATGCACTCCACGTCGATGCACGTTGCCGATGAAAAGAAAAGAGTAGCTGTAAAAAAGCTGTTGTTAAGAGAGAGGAGAAATCTAATCTGGATAACGGCATAACGGCCACGATAAAGAGTTGGACTTTACAACGTCGATCATGAACGAACAAACGAGAGAATTCTGCGAAAGAAGATGATGCGCTATATGTGCACACAGCCTAATCACAACGTCACGGTCTCTCGTGTGCGTCATTGTTTCGGTCACAAACGAGATTCGCGGTTGTAACCATCCATCAGGCAATCAAAGCACCGCGTCACGATCCGTTACAACGGCGTGACATCATTGCGCTAAAACCACACGCAATGTCATACACGAGTACACACGTATATACATTCTAGGCATATCAAACTCTACTCGCTGTCTAGGAATCGATGTTGAACGTACGGTTATTCTACGAATGTGTCAGTTAGATTGTAAAGTTTATATATAGAATTGCATACACGTTGCAACGAAGGGGTCAGGTTTTCTAAGTTCGCCAGATGACTAATCGGTGTTTACTGTTGTGATGACTTCTGGTTCGTGCTCGTACGAACGACTGTGATCGGAATAGCAAAAGCGACGATCGCGCGGGGACAGGTGGCTCGACCGCCTCGATTTCTTCCACGAAGGTGAATGAAATGGGAATAGCGGGAATCTTGGGACGAATGCATCGATGCAATTGATCGTACCGAGGCTTTTTGAGCGGATTAACCGAGGAATCGTAGCTGCCTCGTTATAGTCGTCGATGAAGTAACCGCGTGGAATCTGTGAAACGGTGTTTGTCAAGATTTTTGGAAACTGTATTTGATATTATAAACCAAGCGTAGCCGATTTTTGGATAAAATTGCAACGGAGAAATGAATTTGTATCTTGGTGTGAAATAAGATAAATTATCGTAGAGCAAAATTATGATTTATGTTATCGTATAAATTTCGTAGCTATTTAATACGCGTTTCTTTGCTTCTAATTGTGAGAAAACGTTGAAAAGATTTCTATTTTATAACGTCGCGAGTATCGTGTTTCACCGTCATGTATCGGAACATTATAAAATACTGTAATGTACATTATAAAATATTTATTTGTTTGCACAACGGTAAAGTACTCATTTTTCATAAAGTATATTTGATATCGATTGCACGACAATCGTAAAAGGATGTAAGACGCTGTGGCCATAATTAGAAATTCAAACTCGAATCTCCTTTATTCGCGCACTTTCACCGTCGATCATTCGAACGTTAAGATAATAGAAACTAAGACGTGAACTCTCTTCTTTTCACTCTTGAGAATTCGAGCCGCACGCGGCCAGCATTTCCCATCGAAACTTACTACAACTCGATTGCGTCCGTATACCAGAACATCCACCGTCTTACTCACAGTCGCCCACTTTCACCTCCACAATGCCTCGTTCATTCATTCCTCAACGTAAAAAGTGAGTACGCTTTTGTTTCGAAACGGAGGGAATGACACACCGTACTATAATATTGACGTTCCTTCACATTCTGGATAAACGTCAAAATACTCGCTTACATAATAACTAGTAGGATACGGAGAATCCGTATGAATCATTGCTTTAAAACATTGCCGATTAAGATAGACGAACTTGACTAAGCACTTTCAAAAATGCCTCTCGCGATCGTCTCTAGATATCACAGATAAAGACATTGTTTTCATCGCGATATACCTTAATAGCATAAATCGTTACTCTGTTCGACGATTTACTTATCCAAGTGCTCTACCTCGAAACGATACAACGATCTCTACGTAATATTATTATGAAACGAAAATTCCTTCGATACTGTATTACCAATCGTTCCATGAATAACAACAATTCACCGAATTACAAATCAATGTACGCGTATTAAAATACGGTTGAAAGGTACGTACAAAATTACACGTTTCGTCACCACGCCATCGAACGTAACCTATTCGAGTGTTATTCCAACATCGTTTCAGCTGTCCTCTCGAGGGACGCGCGAAAGAACCAGACTTCCTCTTCGAGTACCTTGGATGCCTCTTCTCCGTGCGCATTCCACGCCAGTATTCCGACACGGTGACGCAAATCGTGTTCAAGCGGTCGCAAACGGGTTAACAGACCGCTTCTCGGTAGCGATTCGTCTCGTGCCGTTTCTTTGGCTACCGTGTCGCCGCTTCTTGGAATCGTTGCCTCGACTCACGTGCCCCTCTCTTCGAATCCGTGATTGTCCGAATAAAACGAGACTCGACGAAACTCTTACGCAACGGAGAACGTTGTTGATTGAACGACGATTAAGTGAGGTAAACGGGCAATTTAATTGGCGTGCATGGTTAAAGGTAATTGAAGAGTTAACCAGGGAAAGAAACGACGATAGGATGAGCCGTGCAAGGTAACTTCGATAGTTTCAACGTGGGTGGTTACTTCTTTTTTTTTTTTTTTTTTTTTTTTTAGAAGCTTTGAAATGTCTGGCTATGGCATTAATCTTTCGTTTTAATAAATGTGTTTACGTTAAATTATTAGGCACTTTTTAACGCAGAAGAGAAGTCTGGTATCGCGGAATTTGCGGTTTGTAGACAAGTTATTTACTACTGGAATATTTACCGTGGTAAGAGTGCTAAGAGAGTAGGCAACTTGTTCCTCCTTCCGCTGTAATCAGCATCTGTTAACTAAACAACTACTGATTGTTCGGTACACGATTGTGCGATCGTGATTCATCTTGTCTCTGCTGTATGTAATCGATACTTATCATTCGCTTTATCAGATTCGTGTTTAATGAATCATCCCAGTTCCTGTTTCCTCCAACTTCGTTCTGTCTTAATTAAATTTACAGCTGATAGTACCTACATTATCCATCTGTCAAAGAAGAATTATTTTTTATAATCAAGAAAATTCAATATACGTAAGAAATTAAAAAGATCCCTCAATGTGTTATAACTTTATTAATTATTCTCTATATTTAAGTTCCACTCGGCAATAATCTTAGCAGATCCGGTCAAATGATCGATTTCAAAATTTAATTTAAATTTTATTATTATTTCTTTTGTTCGTCTGACTTCATGTAAATTCCATTAACTAATCCATTTTTCAATTTTTGTTAACATAAGAATTTACATAAAGATAGACGAACAAAAGAGATGACGACGAACGTACAATTTTTAATTAAATTTTGAAGGGTCTGGCAAGGTTAGCGTTAAAAATGAAGAGCATTTTTCCAAAGGTAAATTAGGGGAATTTACGACGGAACATCGATCAATTAAGATTCAGGTAAGGCCTTGCGACCTTGGAGCGACGATTTGTGCGACTAATTAATTTGGTCAGCCTTCGAATCATGCTGAAGCAGTTGCCAAATCGAGAAGCATCGGTCCGCAACGCGCGCTCCTCCTAATGACATGTAATCATCGTGTTCCTTGTGTCTGTGTTCTCTTATATAAGGCTACAGAATGCGCTGGCCGAATGCCATAAGCTCGATATAAGTGCATCGCCACCGATAATCGTCGAACGCACCATTTTTTTGCGCAATTGCCGATGTCTTAATCGTTTCGATTGACTTTTTGCCCATTCAACTTCTATCGTGCACTATGTGTGTAGCTTATGGTCTGACGATGAAACGAAGCGTGGACTATTCCGATCATTTCTTTTTTTTTTTCCTATTAAAGTGGTCAGCTAGAACGAGAAGTTGGTTATTATAATTACCAAAGACAACGATGCTGAATGCTGTGTGTGTGATCTTTAGCGTGTTGGAATGCAAACGCTAATTATATTTCTCGATATTAATTTATGTGAAGTGGGCAGAAGGAATTCTAGAGAAGCGGTTGTTGAAATTCTTTTGCAGATTAAATTCATTAGATTTTCTTGCAGTAAAATATAGATAAGAATTCGTATTCTAATAATTCATCCATTCTTCGTGACGTAAATTTTATGGAAACTTTTATGAAAAAAAACGATATAAATTTCGCAAATTTGAAAATTTCGGTTCTTTGGATTTTTGAATTTCTGAATCTCTCGGGGATTTTCTTTTAAATATCTTTTAGTTTCATCTTGATATAAATCGAGATAAATTCTTTTTACGATACATCATTCTTGGTTAAAATAAACAGTACAAACTATATGCTTCGAAGTTAAAAAAATAAGGTCAAACAGCCTACAAACCAAATCCGTCCAACTTTCCTTCTACTTAAAATAATTAATGGCCCCTAAAAGATCCTCAGCATCGATTAATTTCTCATTTAGAACCGGCAATTTGTCATTTTCAACTCTTCAAATGTTACACGGTGCTCTTTCTCGCTCTGATCCGTTCTAGATTCATTGTTCCAGCTCGAGAAGGACTGTTTCAAAGTTCTGACTGGCGTGAAAGTTTCGCAAACCGGTCCCATAAAGGATCCTTTGGGCTTCCCAAATCGGAAGTATCTCTTGTCTCTTGGTCGAATCGTAAATTGAATATGCTCCACTGAAATTAATTTAATTCAATTCGCGTTTTAATTATTCTTACGTCAATCCAATACGAAAGTTGTGCAATTTAAACGAATTTGTTGAAAATAAATACAATACAAACATAATATTTCTCGTGGAATAAAAGATCAATGAAATCAAGTAATCTTCAGAAGATCTTGTTGGAGATACTTTAAAATCTAAATGATATTTTTAGGTAATAATTTTTAGAAGATTGAATCAGTTGTACTGAAATCGTTTGATTGTTTACTAATAAACGTTCATTGAACGCTTTGATTACATCACAGCCAGATATTTATAAGTGCAGTTTCGACAATATCAAAGCTGATAAGAATTATCGATCATCGAAAATTAGGATTAACAAGGATTACCCACTTTTTCTCGGTACAAACTTGATTCGTGGTATTATTAGCCGTTTCTTGGATTATAGTAGTCTTTCGCTATATTCAAAATTAAATATAAGAATATTTTAACTGGATATAGTCTCAATGACTAAACAAGTTTTCCCATTATAGATTTCATATTTAATATACATAATTATGTTTTTCTATTCCTTGACATTAACTTAAACGCGTTTCAGGTTCGGGGCCCCATTTTCTAGAGCTGCTTGACCTTTTTTAAAATTCATAGTTTTATAATCTGATATTAATTAAATCAGAGAAATCATGATCTCCAATGAATTCGAACTTTATTTCGATGAGGAACGGAACATTAGTTTCTACACGAGACATTAATCGCAATTTCTTTTATTACAATTTCGGTGAATTTTGTTGAACCATATTTCCCAATAAAATCACCGATTAATTAATTAATAATTCACGATTATTTTATCAATGTTTAGAAATTCTCTGTTTTTTATATTTTTTTCAATTCCCCTTCCAATTTTCCTACCTACACCTAAATTTATTTCATTTTAACCTTCTCTTAAAATTCGAAAGCTCTTTTGCCAATTGATTACCCTAATCTGATAAACAAAATCTCCAATCGATTTCCCATTTAAAAAATTTGTCACCATTTATATCTTCGTCCAAATCTGCAATTTTATATTTCTTCCGATTCTTCCTTCAATTTTAGTTGATTTAGTACTTGTTTTAGAATTCGTGGCCTGTTATCACGGAATCGGTAAGGTGGCTTTTCTTGGCGCGAAATTCCTTCGGTTCTTATCTCTGGTGTCTCAATGCCACGACGAGTCGTCGAGGAATTCCTGCTCTCGGCTAGGCGAGAGAGCTCCTTTATGCGCGTAGAACCGGAGGAACGTGTTTCCTTCGGAACTCACAGAGGACTTCTTTGTTTGAGCGGGCAACAGAGTGTCGCGTCACGCTGTACACACCTTCCATAGCTCGATCGCGAACGAAATCGTTGGAATTAGAAGAAATTTGCGTCATACATATGATTAGATAAACAAGTACAAAGTTTAGGAAACTTGTGCAGATGCAAGATTCAATTTTTAGATTCCATTTAAATGTGTCGATTTACTCGAATGGAAGATGTCGAAGACACACGTTGACTCATCAAAGTATTCGAATACTTGTAGAAACATTTTATGAATATATTATGAGTGTTATGCGAAACATTTTGAAATTTCACTAGTACTGTAACGAAACTCTATTTATCACGATCATATTGATAAAGTTTCAAACAAATCTGAAAATGTACATAGAAGGTACAAGTTATCTCGGGCAAGTTATATTTTGCAGAAAACAGAAAAGAAAGAACAGAAAAGAAAATAGAAAAAGAAAACAGAAAATTGTCCATTATATCGTGTTGTATATTAATTCTTTTATATACCAAATATATGCATGCAATAAATATCTTACCGACATTTTGATCATCTATGAATCTCTATACGTAATTGAACAAAAGATAAGCAATGAAAGAAGGAAGATAAAGTAAGCTACAAAGTTGAAAAACATACGTGTCTTGGCAGAAGAACGGAACAAAGAACTGCATGAAAGTTTTCAAAGTCTAAACGTGTTTATAGAAATTTTATTCTTTCCATCTGAGATACAAATTTTATACACGTAAATTGCAACATCTCGTTTTCTCTTATAATAACAAAAATACAATGCGGCCAACATTTCTCAGATAATTAACAAAATAATTAAATCCTATGTAGATCTTAAACACGGGACATTGTGCGAGTTATAAAAGGAGCATAAACAATGAATAAAATCAAGATGAAGAGAATCGCGCAGTGGGACGAGGCTCGAATTGGAGCCTTTGTATCGTTGGAAATCCGGCTTTAACGCGCGGCGCAGCGGCGTCTTCGTCAAGGATTATGAACACGAGCTTACAACCCGTTCGTATACAGACGATTCTCCCGATACAACGACAGTGTCACGAGGCGACGTCTCCGAATCGCCTCTTTGTGTCTGGCGAGAGTCAATACGCCTACAGCTGTCTGCCAATGCTCTCGGTGATAGAACCTTTTGCTTGCTCGAAGCCACACGGAAGCGCCAAGAAACTGTCTCCGTTATACTCAGCTGGAAACCTTGAGACTCTATTCCACACGCGAAATAGACAAGTTATCGTTAAATGACAATATTTTTAATTGTCTCGATTGAACTTTATCAATGCGTTTGATTAAATGCCTTTGGGCATCAAGGTTTTTCTTATAGATATATCAATTGATGAAGATGCACGTAAAATTGTACAAAAGAGCGTTCTTTGTAACCAGACAAACTATTAAGTTGTTATTTATTAGAAAAATATGTGTAGATAACGTTCACAAAATTTTTGTACAAATTCTATAATCATTCTACAGCTTTTTCGCCAACGCAGGTGTGATAAAGTCATATGTATAGTTGTCGAAACTTACACAAAAATATTTCATAATATACTTCTTCTTCAGAAACATGTTTACCGATTTTCAAATTTCGCGAGACAAATTTCTATTTAAATTCCATCTCTTCAAGTCTGTTCTTACAAAATACGAATCTGCGTAAACATCCTCAGTCTGTTAATGAATAGAATTAATTCTCTACACTCGTCGATGATACATGGAATTCTTAAATGATCTAAACAATTATCTACGTGATACGAAAACACTCCTAATGAAGAGAATGCAAACAAAGTGAAACGCACGTCACTCGAAAACCATCCAAGAAAATCACATCACCTGTTCCAACAATAATAATAACCAGCCAAGTCGAAGTTATCGATCGAAACAACCTACATAATATTTTCACTATCGATTTCATTCTTATCTCGGGACACACGTACCTATGTAATCACGACACGTTCAAACAATCATCAACATCGTGCAACAATACTTGTTGGAATCGTGCCAAGAAAATCTAATCGCTAAAGGAAATCAATGGATCAATGGATCAATGGATCGTGGTAATTGTAACAGAGCGTTTATTGCGCCATTTATGACTCCATAAATCAAATGGCGCCATTGGTTGACATTTATCGTTTCTTTTCTTAACGAACTAGCTGGAAAGAAATTATTTGGTCGCTGACCTATCAAGGCGGCCAGTCGCACGCCGCACCTAACTTCTTATCTATTTCTTTTCGAAAATATTTCTCCTTATCTTTTTTTCTTTCGTTCCGCTTGTTTCTTTTTCCTCTTTGACATTTTATCGTTGTTTCGACTTCGATCCGTTGATTGAATTTTCAGTTGTTACGGTCGACACGTATGTCGAGGACACCCGGTATGCTCTCACCAAAATTCCACGACATTCGACGTCCTGGTTGTTGGAGTTTTCTTACATTCACCTCGTTAGACCGCATTCCAGTCTTTGTGTCCCTCTTTTCCATCGCCCAGCTGCTTACTTTTTCTCCTCTGCTTCTTTCTTCATCGTCGCTCGTTCCTTATACAGTGCATCGAAGATGACTTACGGGATTGGGCTCTGGTTGTTGAGCTTAAGAGGTAATGACGGTAATATCGCTGGTGAAGAGGTTCGTTGTGCAGCGTTTGATATGGTTGGTTCGCGTCTTCTTTCAGAACTTTCTCTGCTCGTCTTTTGGGCTCAATATTGTAATTGTGTTACGGTCGAAAGTATCAAATAAAAAAGATTTTTGCTATACCATAATTGTGGATATTAGAGTTGATTCATATCATTTGAAGCAGTGTGTGACATTTTTAATTACTACACGTGAGTAGAAACTATTTGCGAAAATTTTATTACATGGCCATTTGTTGTATTCGATACTGCTAAATTTTGGTTCGAAACTGACTTTCCTTGCATGACCGCAAAGTGATTAAAAATTGTCTGTCAGATGAAGTACCCGTGATCTTCGTTCTTCCTCCTATATCCAATTTCGACAATATGGAACTTCGAAACGAGGAAGGTTTAATCACTTCCACTGCAATCTTCGGGTCTCTTTTCCTGGAGTGTCCAAATCTTGAAAGAGTTCCGTATGCCATAACCCTCGCTCCGAATACCGACTGGCATACATTCTCAGCTCCCTTCGGTAGTTCGTTCAGTATCACGATAGACGAATATCCTGACCTGGATTCTCAGACGTGCTTAACTGTGAGCCCAGAACAGTAGATAAGAGGAAACCAACATTCCCTCTAAACGTAAATCAGTCGAGGTCTGTCACGAGTCGCCTCTAGACACGTTAGTTTTATAGACAGACTGAAAATAGATAGTGATGGATATACGAGTGTTGTTTCAAAAAGAAATTTTATTAACTTGCTAGGTAGTCTAAAGCTTTTCCGGAGTATGATGTAATGTTCTCAATTTTTTTTTTTTTTTTCTCTTTGTGACACAGTTTTATCAGATTATGGCATATATAATCAAATGGAGCAGAATACAAGGAACATTAAATATTTTTGCATATTATGTGCACTCTGTACGTTCCTCCACATTTAAATATCCCGCAAATGCATAAACCTTCACAGTCTAGTAATCGATCAGTGATGCATTTTTCTTTATTTTCTACGATTGTCTGCCGTTTTACTTCTATATTTTTCATTTCACTGTTATAAAGCCCTCGACTGATCTTCTAATACTTTACAATTGTTATTTACGAGGCAGCCTGTACATGTGACAATTTCAACGTCATCGTTCTCACACATTGAGAAGCCTATTACGTTCAGCATAAACAAGTAACTTCATGAATTGAATTTTATTCTTCAATTTGAGTTCCAATTGACATAGAGATTCGTAGAAGTCAAACCATAAAATCGATCGATTTTTCGATCCCATTAATTGCTCCGCTACCCCTTGTTGAAACGGGGGCGGTTGTAAAACTGGGACAACGATAACTCGATTCTCCGAATAACGCGGCACTTTTTGTCTTCTGTCGTTCTAGCATGACGAAAAACTTTCGTCGGTCTCCTTTACATTGTGTACAGTGTACAGCCTTTTATCTCTAGTGAAGAAAAAAAAGCATAACTAATAAGATAACGTCTTTACGATCCTCTTCGTTCTTTCGTCCATTCATAAAATGGTGCCATCTGTTTTATCTAAGAAATAAAGGAATTTTAAAAATTGACGTTTATTATTGATAGAATTCTTATTAATGACCTTGTAATATCTATGTTGGAAAAAAATATTTAAGACTGCGAAGGTTTTATAGAAACTATCACAATGACCAAAATCTCTCGTTAAATTTCAGTACTATCGAAAAGCTTAACGCCAGAATTGCCAAATAATTAGTAATCGAAATGAATCTTTTAGAAAGAGATCATTTAAATTTCTTAAAATACGCCGTAAATTTATTAAATTTCTATGAGACTACAAATTTATCATTTTGTCTATACCAGTAGTTCCGGTATAACATTCAGACATGCGTGTTTACGTTACGAGGGGGTCTTCTTTCTACGCTTTGAATAACAATTACCAGAGATTTAATGCGTTTATTTCATTAATTCACACGCTATATAATAGTCAAACACGTCTTCGTTAATTTAGTTCATTGCTTTTTCCTAGAATCCCGACGTACGACCTGGTTTTCGTTCTTAATTCGAGGCTTTTCTCACGTGCGCGTTCGCTATGCGGAATTCGCAAGTTCGCGGGGTCGCCGTGGCGGGGAGGGCGGCGCTACGATCGCGGCTCTCGCGGCATCAGCGCGACACAGTCGCTCAGTTCGAGTCCGACCGTCACGCGATACTTATCAACCCGGCTGCCGGTTACGTGTGTGTCCTCAGTGTCAGCCGGTACACATTCTACTCATTCATAGATATACGAAATATAGACCGCGTGTACCTCAGAGCTTTAGAAATATTAGAGATACTTAACGTGGTTTCTCTTTCTCTTTCTAACAATTGTTCGTTCCAGCCATAGAAAAGGAACGGAAGACCTCGCTGTTTATCTCTTCTTTTTCGAAACGAGGTTCACGCTCTTCATAAGGCACTCCCGATCTATATTTATGTCTGTTTATACGTTCTCCAGCATAATCAGCCATCGAAATCGCGATCGATCATCGTTCGATATTCCCCGTTAAGAAAGTGACGGATCTGATCAAACAGTCATTGTTGCGTAATTCGTAGTCAGGATGAAAAAGCAATCACACGCGTAGCAAAAAACCACGAGTAACGATGACACGTGAAATTGAACGAATATCGTTCCGTGTGACACCAGTGCCCGTGCAGATCGGGGAATCGCATCGGGGGAATGCTGCGAGTGCATGTCGATCGAGGTTCTCAAAACGATAAGGAAGCAATGGCGGGGAGAAGAAGAGATAGTAAAGAGGAGTAGGTTGCAAGAGGAAGTGTGCGTGCCCTCGCTGAACTGTCAAATGGTTAGTGTTTCGGCCACTCGCGCGCCACTGTGCCCGTTTAAATACCGTATCGTTCTCCTCTTAACCTTTTTATATCACTGATTGAATGATCATTCGTTGATTATACCAAATAATTGTGGCCAATTTTCACATGTGACAACTATTTGTACACAATTTATGTAATCAAGCAATGCTTCTTATATGGATGTTTTGTATTTTCTCTACTATCTTTATCAATTTTTACCTGTGATAAGTATTACCGTACAGTCCTCGTAGTTAAATCTATATAACAATATGATAGCGTTCCTTTTATAAACCTTGAGAGCTTCAGATTTTTTGTATACATTAATTACTCTGATGCTATTCCATGATATGATTTATATGTCACTAATGTATAGAATTAGTATGAAATCAGTGCGTTACTAACAATAATTATTGAATTAGCGATAAACTGATGTCTCGCCTTACTATCACATGTCAATATAGAGTACGCGTGTACTCTCCGTGTACTCGCGTACTAAACGCGAGTACGCTCTGTTTACATTTTGCCATAGGAGTTTTTTAAACGAGTACTCGGCGTGCGTATATTCTGGTGTGTTGATACACAAGCGCGAGCGGTATGCGAACGTGTTTCCTTCGGTTCCGTTGACCACAAGGTTCCATTTACGTAACAGACGTGTTGCGAGACTCGCATATCTCGCATGTCTTTTTCCTAGAAACGTCCAAGTGTGCTCGTAAGCCGTACGTGGAATCGAAAGCTTTACGAAGCTTCTTCGTGTCACTTCGATTATTTTTCTTTTTCTTTTTTCCTCCTATTCCTCTTGTATTCCTCTCTTATTCCTCTAATACCAAGTCTAACCTCACTCGAACATCACTATGAAACAACGGCAGTGTATTTCTCTAGTTGCATTTCTCGGTCGCGTCATCGAGGTCGAATCTAAGAAAGAACGTATTTTCTTCTTGTTTACTGGACTTCGGTAATCTTCTCAGAGTGGAAACGACAAACATTCGTTTCCATAATACTTTTCACGCGCATATTCCAATATGCTTTCGAAACACGAACCAATTAATGAAGCGAGAAAGGTCGACCACTTTTCAACGAATTTTCAAGATCCGGGATCAGCTGGTGGATCGGTCGTGTGCAATTAACGAGCACGTGGGTGGTAGCTGTTCGCCTGATTTCCAGTCGCAGCGACTTTTCACAGTTCGATCATTTGTACTTGGTGTGCCGTACGGTGAACGGTAGTACTTGTGTACGACAACAAATTACGATATACAGACTTATGCAAACCTTCTGTCATTAAATTCACTCATACGATAATAGACTTTTGACACAATTTTTGAGTCAGTTTAAATTAGTGCGACGATTATGTTATACGATATTTAATTGTTTTAAATTCGAGAATAAAATGAAACAAATACATCGAAAATAATACGAACCAGCAATGAAAGTCGATGATTAACCATGTTGTTTATTATTGCAGATGTCGGAGTTCCCGGTGGAGGGAGGGGAAAACGGTGACATGCACACTGTCATGGAGAATTTTCAAAAAAAGAACAACATGGTGAGCGGAAGGAGCCACGTTACCCATCATCCACAGGTCACTTCATCGTCACAGGTAAATTTTTAATTACATATTTAATTAGTTAATTGTAAGATAAAACACCAAACAAAGTTACATACATAATAAAAAAAAAGATACAAATATTAGGGAATGTATATCAAAAACGATTATCGATAGACTGGATTTTTGTGCAAAATATTTGTATTTCAATTAAACTAGACAATTCTAAAGAAATAGACAATCAAACAGACAATTCTAAATATATAACTATCTGTATAACTAAATTGCACATATTTATGCAAATTTATATTTTTCTGAATCTCGTAACAAGTACTATACTTTGAATACTTCATACATTTTTGCATATTTAACGAACTCTGTGGTTTTTTACAAAAGTATAAATGCATAAACATCCGCAATCTATATGTATGTTCTATGTTTTATACGATCTACGTTTCTCTATATGGCGTACATTTTTCTATATTTAATCTCGCGTAAATGCTTAAACATTAGCGTAAACACCAATCTAATTACCAGATAAGTGAAACGAATTTTTAAATAGAAAGAAATCAAAATACAAAAAACGAAGAAAATGCTGGTTAGTTATTTACCATAAGCTTCCAACGTACCAGGCTATCGATCGATTGCACTCAAAGTTTCTAAATGTAACCACTGTTTTGACTGCACGAATTAAATCTAATCGTTCACATGCTTCTCTGCCAAGAGCTGGCAAAATTCAGATCCAAGAGTGAGTTTTAATCGCTGCAACCCCGTCTTCCGTAACGCGTGTCTCTCAAGAATGACTTAATAAGCTGCCATCGAACTTTCTATTTGGAGATTATGACGAAGAATGACCTTTAATTCGACTAGAGCGTCACGACGCGACGCCTCCACCCACGCTGAATTTCCCGAATTTCTCGAAAACTAGGAATTACTGTGTCGGGAACGCCCCCCCCCTCCGATTCCGCGACCAGCTTGAACGAATTTCCAAAATTAAATCGACGTCACCTTTCACCAAGTATCACGCGCCACGTGGCCAGAACAACTCACAGACCATCTTAGAAAGTGAAAATTCTCAACGAAAGCGGAGCCAAAATATCGAGCGATCATCTTTGATAAAGCATGATCGATATTTTGGAAACCTATTGCGAGTAAAAATATGTTTAATTTCTACGAAGCGTGAGGTGTTTGTTATAAGCAGATTTCGAAATAGATTTCATAGTAACGATGTAACAGCGTGAAAGATAAAAATTCCTCGATACATTCGTTGCTATTAAAATATGACTAACTGTGTGTTTGTTTTTCGTTTGTTGAAAATGGAACTTTAAGTACACGTCGGTCTTTGTACGCGCCTACTTTCAAATCCTGTTATTTTCTGTTTATTTCGGTCATGGGATATCGTGATTTCTTGAAACAGAATTACCTACACGTTCTCGTTGGAACTATTTATATCTTGGCTTTTTATGGGCACTAAAATTATATATATGTAATTGTACTAAGATAGAATCGTCTATAGTTGTTATCTGTGTTAGTTGCAATAAGCAAAATCCTCTTGGCACCAATCGGTACACGTGGAAAACGTTGAACCCTCGCATAATTTTGGTCACGTATTTCTTTTCAATCACGTGACTCTGATCCTCGGTAGAAGCTTAAAAAGAAAAAAAATTAACTAAAAGATCGCGAAGAAAATTTAGAATAAGATGAAAATTCGATTGAATGTAAGGGAGAGCCTAGGATATTTATTTTATTAAGAAGTTATAATATAAAGATCTAGAAACGCGATTCGTTGGTCGAAATCGACCGATTGTGCAATGATACAGAGTTCACGTGTTTCAGTACCGCCCACTGATACCCTTATCATCGAAACGTTCTCTTTTAATTACGCTTCGATTCCATCCTTAATGGATTTTCATGTCAGTAAGCTCTCGATACTCATCAGCGTATTTTGTTTCGAGGCAGCGTTCTTGAAAGTGCAGTGATTTATCGGGAATTTAAATAACTTCTTTTATTTGATAGCCTATCTGCATCGATGAGTCAGTTACACGAAAGTAATGATCGTCGCTTAATCATAATTAGACCATTTTTGATGCAGCCTGTTGAGTAGGTAATTATTTGAGAATTTCTTACATTCTTTGTATCAATGAGTGGTAATTACTAATTGGATCTATATAGTGATTAGATGTGTGAATAAAAAAAAAAAATTGAAGTTCAGATTATGACTGAGAACTAATGGCTTATTTACCGAGAATTCATTAAGAGACGAACCAGATTTCAAGCATTTAAATGTTCACAATTCTCAATACGAAAATTCACCTATGTATTTAAATCTAAATTAGAACGATGCAATTTCGATACAGAAATTCACACCCAAGCGATCAAATGATACAAAGATTCATCGATTTAAAATTCGATTCTAAACAATTTTATTCTGAACTCTATATTTTCATAACATTTGCATCGTTATCACATATCAAGTATCGCTATGCTTCTTAAAACTCGAGTCTTTAAAAACTTTGATCACGATCATCAGCATCGTACGTACAGTTCCCAGACACTGGAATCAAAAACCGATCTTTCTTATCTCTCTTTAGTCAGAATTCTTCGTCTGTAAAGAAATATTCACATAATCACCGATCTTATGCATCCTTCTCACTTTACGTAATTCTTGCCCACGTGAATTTTTTTTTAACCCAACTGAAACTAAACATACGATTTGCAGGCCTGCGATCCTCAAGGATATCATTCTCAAGGATTCATAATCTCTTCATAACCGCTTCATAATCTCTCCTTTCTCGGGACGTTGAATTTACTCGTCTTCTAACGAACATTCCTAGGAATGTTCTGAGAATCTGTTGAATATTAGAGTTTCGTAGAGTATTTAGAAAATAAATTTACATCGTTTGTTTGGAATAACCATCGAATCGATCGTTGCCACGGCAAATGAATTATTCGGAGTTTGATTTCACTGGAAATAATCCGCTGCGTTCGAATGTCTGATATACAGGGTGAGCCAGAAGTAGAATACCGATATATGCAACTGATTACGGAGTATCAGTCTCACATAAAGTTTCTCTAATTTAAAAGCAATTTAAAAGACCGCCTCTGTTGTTTGACATGACATTTCACTTCGATAGTTTATACCTTCGATTACTCGGTAGACTTTTCTACCATCCGATAACGAGAACAGTTCGATGATCGAATCTTTCGTCGCGCCGTGTGATCTTTTATATCATCGAGTGCTTAAAATTTTTCTCCGCGTAAGATTTCTATTTAAAGTTTCCTCTTTGTAAAATTTCAAATACGCAAACTGAACAGAAGTTCTGATCTGCCTTCCCTAAGACACTGTCATCTAATTTCCCCGAAACAAATCGGATCAGCGAAATTACGTAATTTATCGAGAAACCTAAGTTTTCGCAATACACGCACAATAACCGTGAAAATGTCATGGATTGGGTCCAAACAGCTTAACAAGAAGGAAAAATCTGTGAAAAGTGACTGGGACGATTCGCGTGAAAAACAGAGACCAAAGGTGTGCTTTGAGAGAGCGCTTACAAAAAAGAGAGAGAGAATGAGAGTGAGAGAGGAAGAGCCTGAGACGAATAGGCGAGAGTGAGTCATCTCACGTGGATTTTAAATAGAACGTAAACGGCTTTTGACTCGGCAGATGCTGACGACGAACCAGAGCCAGAGCAGCAGCAGCAGTTCGAGCAGGGTGGCCAAATCCTCGCAGAGGATTCTTACCTCGTCTTCATCGAGTGAGATGAAAGCAAGCTCCATGAAGAGCGACCTAAGAGAACTTCAACGTGGCATATCCGAAATGAAGAACAATATTTCCACAAACTTTTCACAACGATTGCGAAACAGCATGGAGAACCTCGTGGATAGGTAAGTCCTTTAAATTATTATTACTCTTTATATTCGTTTCAGGTTCGTTTATATATTTAGTAAATTGTTTCATTGACTTATGATGATCGATCATCTTGTGGATACATACGTGTGGATCATTATGTTATTATTTTGATAATTTGTTATTCGTGTTTAATATTGGTATGACAGTTATAAAAGTATACTTTGTAATAGTAGAAGCAGTGAGAGTTGTGAATTTCGAATTTTCGCTTAGAGCAAGCTCCGCGATACATTTCTTGACATTTGAAATGTTGAGGACAGATAAAATCGTTGATATAATCAATGTTAAGATTTTATATAAAACTCGAGATTAAAAAACGATTTATTGTAGTTGATTGGGAATTAAGATAAAAGTACATTGAAGAAAATTTGCAAAAAATCAATCTTATCAAATCAACGTGAATGAAATAATAGCAATTTTTTGTGCCATAGAGTGTCTAGCAGAAATCTTAAATTGACAGCTTACCAAGAATGCCACTGAACTGTCAAATATCTTCAAATAAATTGTACAAAATTTAACGAATCCTCCGTACAGGATTAGATTTCTATTAAATTCTCGTGCAAAATTGGAACGTGCAATGATCGAAACCTGAATTGAAGAGTCTCTGCGACTAGACTCGATTTCTCTCTCGTAATCAGCAAAGTCACGTCCACCGCGTTATTTATAACCGGCAAATTCCCGTTTTAGCCGCGTGCTAAGCGATTATTTTCAAAGCTTCTCTCGCGTTCCTCGCATCGCGCAAACACGAAACGCGCGAAAATCTGCTCGTAATCCTTATAAAATCCAGTTTTGTATTTTTCACAGAGATGGAAACGGGACGGAGGAGGGTGACCTGACGGAGCCATTGGTGACGTTTCCGGATCCAGACACTCCACCACCCGCCACGGGAACAGTTACGTTAACAGGAGGTTCACCCTCGCAATTGAGCTCTCTGAACTCACTGAATAATCTTCACAATATGAGTCCACCGATCAGCATGTCGAACATTTCGAATATGACGAACCTACCTGCTGGACAGGAGACGATGAAATTCGAACAGAAAAAGATGACAAGTGCTTCCAAGACGAAGGTAAGATGTTTGGTACTCTCGTTTGACAAATTAGATTGAGGATAGCGAACAGCTCTCTTGTATAGCAATAATTATAATAATTTATCACACGATAATATTAGTAACAGTCACAAATTACAAGTTTGATCCTGTCTCCTTCAATTGTGCAATTATATGTCAAGTAGAATTGATTAATTTGTAACATTCACGTGTACAGCGACACCTGTTTTATCGTATTGCCAAGCTTATTATGAAAGAGGATTTATTAATATTGCTGATAATTTGCAATTTGTGGCTTGTGAAATTTCATTAATAATATTGGTTCAATTGTGCGAGGACGTGATTTGGATATCAAATGGGAAAATAGACATAGCGATTCAGATGTTTGGTACTTTTATTTTGTAGATTAAATTGGTGAGAGATAAAGAAGCAGTATTTTGATGACTAAAAATAGGGAAGTAATTTGGGTAAAAATTTGGCTTTCTTTGAGATTTTTAACGAAGTGGAGTGCTATGCTGCGTGTGTTGATTTGTGTTTGGAAACACAGAGCAGTTTGGAAGTTATAGTATGGCAGTAGAAAAATTGAAAGTACTCGGTTTATAGTTTACCGTCAGTAACGTAAGACACAAAATTACAATTCACGTATCACGTAAGAACAAAGCCAAATCCTACAACGAATAATTTATACTGTGTCTTCGTACTTGTTATAAAAAATAATCTTATCTAAACATTCGATTTATCTTTCATTTTTTTAAACACTAATCGATACAGAGCTTAAAAACTTAAAAAGGAAACAAGGAGAAAGACCTAAACGATGTATAGTCTTACAATAAATTATATTTTATCGATTCAAGAATTTTTTCAATGTTATGAAATATAGTGCAATACGATGCAATACATATAATATAATGTAATACATTCTAAATCTCGCCAAGTCTCGTGATCATTTTATTATAAGCTTAAAAGTCTTAGAAACTCTAATTGTGACAATTTATCGATGAAAGCTCAGTTTTGGAATCGAACCATTTTCTGTTCGAAATTGCGCGTGAAATAATCGATGTCTCGTGGAGATTGCGATGCTGCGCAATGTTTGGCCGAAGGTGCGGTTTCCTCTAGGTAGTCTAGGTCAAGGACTTCGAGTCTATCTCTAGGTAACTCCTCTAGCCAAGCTATCAGTGACGTATCTATTCGCTGTTTACATCTCGACATATGGTATTATCATCCAAGATCCGTTTATTTGTCCTGACATTTCATTTTTCATAATATATTTTATACGTAGAATGATAGTCGTGTATTTCTATTTCGTGTCGCTTATTTTTAATCGACGAATGTCACGCCTTATTCCCTCAGGTGCTGAACTCTTTCCGTTTGAATTATATTTTTAACTTCGCTTCCGTCATGGCAAGGTCGGTGTTTCCACCCTCTTTCGCAAACTTAATAAGGATAATATAGTCGGAAAATTAACGATCCTCCTTTAATCTCTTCCATCTTATTAAATTTTCTAAATTATTTACGCCCCGAGTAAAATTTCACGCGTGAATATTTTTCAAGTAAATTTTTATTTCGAAAATAAACCTGGAAAATCTTTTGGACGAAGAAATCCTACGTACGTCTGTCTATTGGATCTAAATCTCCTTAGAACCAGACGACGGATACCAATGCCATTTATCGAGATTAGACTTGTGCCTGTCCATTGAGTGTAAATCTCCGTAGAACCAGACAACTTGCGCCAATGCCATTTGGCGCGATTTTGGACACAGTTTCCATCTGAAGGCAACGTTTCGCTTTATTTCACAAATTCTGCGTTTCTCTTAGCAACCGTGTGATACCTCCTCGCTGAGTCAAATCACCCTACCATAGGGTTGTTCGAATCATTTTCTCGTTTTTGATAGTTTCTCTTGCCGGACCCTAGAATACACGACATTTTCTCATTCTTTCGTTGTTATAGGGAAGGCCAATAACACCTCTCACAAGTTTGATCATTCTGTGCAAAGATGAAAGTTACGTTACAAGATGTCGAAGGTTGGGCGACTAAAAAATGAACCAATCTTACTGTAACGTGGACATTTATTAATCTTCGATTCGTTTGAATTGCAGGTTGTCACGGACGGCTTTAGCGCTGAAAAGGCGACGGCGAATAGCGCCGAGATGAGAGCTTTACAAGCTGGCGACGTCTCGTACAAGGAGCAAAGCGCCGCGACGGCGGCCAGGGCGCGCGTCGAACTCGATGGCGTCTCCGCTGAGAAGAGCGTCGCCGCTGCAAGGGTGAGTTTACCATAAAATTGTCTCTGACAATTTGATAAACTCTCGCGTATTTCACATACATTAGAACCTCTTAACTTACCGTGAAGATCGCGATAAATCACTCTAATAGGGTGCCGTATAGCGAGAACCAGAATAGCCAGATATGTAAGAATGAATTTACTCGTTAAACGCGAGCTTTAGGAGCTAGCTGTAGAATTTCAATAAAGATTCTTTATCTCTCGCGAGGTCTACGATTGAGATCTGGGAATTTCAGAATTGAGGTCTAGAAATGCGATGTATTTTACTCTTAACCCTGCAATGTTATGTGTTAGATTGTCCAAAAAGTGTCTTTCTTTCGCAAACGTATTTTTTACAACACTGCATCTTCATACAAATGTGAAAGCAAGTCTGTGAAATGTCGCGGTGTTTGTCTCAACAGAACAAAATGGGTCGTACGTAATTCGACAAAATAATATAAAACGAAAAACGTTGTGCGTCTATTATTTCCTCATAAAACGAAAGAAACTTTTCGGACAACCCAATAGATATGTATAATTGCTTTCTTAGTATGTTGGCGAACTTTGTGCTATGAAAGTAAGGCAATTTTAATATGAAATATGAATACGCAATAGTAATGATCACAAGTTTGGTAACAGAAGAAATGAAATTCGACAACCAAACTATCCTACTGATAGGAAGTTATAAAATTGAGAAAGAGGAGTTTGCCCTTACGATTTTTCCATTCGCTAATGATACGTTGTAACGATTCGCTAGAAATGATTATACAAGAGAGCGCGCAATGTACGAATAACAAAGAACTGCCGTTGCTTCGAAATATCTGAAACGAAAATGAATAGAGCTTGCAGTTGTAGGATCAAAAAATAAATAATCCATTCACAAAGAGTGAATTGTAACGTCTATAGATAGCAGAACACTTGGAGCAGTCTGTGTCCAATAAGATTTAGAATTTATTCACACGAAGTGAAACCTATTTTCCTCGAACTCGCTGTAAGTATCTTTCGTCTATTGTTACCGCCACGAATATCGTTGGAAAGCAAGTATCGCGATATCGGTTGGTTCCGGACGATCCACCGGAAGGCGTTGCACTGGGTGCGGCCTAAACTCAACTCGCGTACAATAGTTTGGCACGAAACTGACCGAGCTAGCAGAGAGGAACTTGCCTTCCCTTGGGTCGTTGACACGATCGCTTCTCCTTGCTGATGATCTCTCGCGTTCGAACACCGACTGTTCTCACGCGATCGACGCATAAACATTTTCTTAAACGTCTCCGATGTTCGGGGAAACGCTGAGCCATTACTGCTTCGTTGAAACTTCGGCACACGTATCACCACGAGC
The DNA here is from genome assembly GCF_905332965.1 of Bombus pascuorum. Taxonomy (NCBI): domain Eukaryota; kingdom Metazoa; phylum Arthropoda; class Insecta; order Hymenoptera; family Apidae; genus Bombus; species Bombus pascuorum. The sequence goes on from NC_083490.1 coordinate 4,801,650, forward strand.
GAAATCTGAAAGAAGATTCAACTATCGATCTGATTATGATTCGAAAAATGATCTTCTCACGGAATTAATAAAGCGTTTCTTGGCGATCTTTTTCTTCTAACGATGTTGGCTTTAGGGTTGCTCGACTAAGAAAGATAGAAACTAAATTAGGTCAGAAGAAAGAAATCATGGAATTTTTAGAGAATTGGGTAATAACTTCTATTGACAATAATCTGAGAGTAGTTTAACAAGAAATCATCTTAGGTGTACTAAACTAAAATAATTTTCTTCTAATAAATTAATCTCCTAAACGCGTTTCTTTTTGTCCTCCGGCGACAAAACATCAACCGTGTTATCTAATCTTTCTAATTAATTATCAAACAACATCAAACATTATTATCCGTGCTTCTATTTCGATATCATCAAACGGAAATAATCAAGAAGATTCGATCTGATAAACAACTGCCCAATTACGAAATATTTCATTGAAAATAATAGTAACAAGCGTGGAATATTTTTATAATCACTCGATTCTATATATATGGCCGATTTTCGAGAAACACCGATAGCTTATCTTGAATCGGTCAACAACTGTCGTTATTATATATTCATCCTCGTCTCAACTTCTTCCTACGTGGTGTGCAATATCGAAGTATGTTCCAAGAACGCGTTGAAAGTATGTAGGTTTGTGGAATGGGGTTATTTGTCCGGTGAAAATCGTCGAACTCGAGTAGACCGCGGATCACAGGGCCTCGTTGTCGATTATGCGAACAGCGTAACTCGTTTTCACCGGATACTCGTCTATTTACGCAACGTCCATGCGCTAAATTTAACCAGCGTTTTTCACCAGGCCACGTAGCTTTTGAGTCAGCTAGGGAATTTTTGACACAGAGCCACTGACTGCTACCACGATGCACGATGTTGTGTTGCTGTCTCAATTTATCGATGGCAATTCTACGTCCTGTTTCGTCTCTTCCTCGCTTTCTCTTTCTGTCTTTTCCCTCTTGCAATGTACATTTAGGTTAGGTTTATCTCTTTCTTGGAAGGTAGGGTTAGGTTAGGTTGATCTTCCTTTGAAAGATAGAGTTAGGTTAGGTTGATCTTTCTTTGGAAGTTAAGGTTAGATCAGGTCGATCCTTTTCAAACATAGGGTAGGTTAGACCAATCTTTCTTTTTAATATTGTAACAATTTGACTATCATTGTAGCAAAATGAACAGTCCCTTACAGTATATTGTACATTTTTCGTTACAGGATACCATATTAACTGCAGATACATTATTTTCTTAAATTGTTAGATTATGGTTTGTTAATAATAAGTAGATGAAGTTATAAATCGCTAACGTAGATTTTGACAAAACAGTACGTGATAATGAAACAAAAGAAGTTTTTGTAGTTGTTTACCCCATTCAATATTACCAGTTACTTCAGCTCTGCTACCAACCTAGATCACCAGACATAAATCAACTATATAAAACCGTACCCCGATCTACTCGACGTTGTAATACATTCTCGTAGAATGTAGAATCCTCGACACCATCTACCAAACAATGTTAAAGTAAACAATTGTCGCGAAACGCGGACGGGAGCATCCTCGAAATAGCCACACTTCGAATTTATCGCTCGTGGAAGCCTCTTCCACAATTTAATAGAACGTTCGCGTGTTTACCCTTAAGACAATGGATTTTCCCTGGTTGCCGCGTGCCGTTCCCTCGAAATCGCGTGTCCTTACGCGAGCCTTGACCTGTCCAAGGTTCTTTTCGCTATAAATCTACTCTGTTAACACGCGTCTTCTCGATCGATCGGTTTCTAAAAATTTGTTCGTGTTAGCGTGGTTTTTCGTGACAAATCGAGCAGTCCGTCATAGAAACTACCCCTGCGTAGTTTATCGATCTTTTAAATGGTAATACGTTCTAATAGTCGGAACAGTGAAACGAAACGTATCGAAAATGTATATGTTTTCCTGGAAGAAGACACGCATGGACAAGGATCATTTTTCAGAGCTTTATGCTATGAGGCAATATTTAAAATAGGGAGTACAGTTTTGGAACTCGAGAATGTTTCTTAGAAGTAGTTCAAGTAGCCACGTAGCTTCTGGAAATTGGATTATTCAGACGTTTCGATACAAGAAAGTTTTATTACCGATCGACCGTTGGATGGTTCCAAAAATTGCATTCAAAGTAATCGCAGTTGTTGGCAAACACGTTTAGAGATCGTTACGTGTGGTTGCATTTTCAGATGAATCACTGGATGCACGTGTCCTCTTACGCATGTGGATTCGATAGAATGAATCATAGCTATCAGCTGGGAGAATTTTGAGATTGAAAGAGAGAGAGAGAAAGAAATTTGGAGTTTGTTACAAGATTGAATATCTTGATCGATATTCTTATGGACAATATTCTTATGGAAAATACTAAAGAAATCAACTGTTCTCGAATTTGCAGAGACTGTAGCTTCGATAACTTCGATTCTCAAATGTATTTTCCTTCGAAACGAAATTTAAGTTTGATCAAAAAAGAATTTGAAATTTGAAATTTGAAAATGAATTCAATTTGAAAAAATACTAATTTCCAATAGAAAAATCTGCACGCTTCTAAACATCAAACATCTGCAAGAAACTTTTACATTTTTGCTCTTCGTATGAAATAGATTAAATTAACTGGATCTTTTTTTGAAAAAAGAACTCTTGATCTCTCAAACGTCGTCCTCGATTTCTAAACAGACGAATTTCTCCCATGCGCAGAGATGTTTCCATGGAGATGAAATTTCCCCTTGACTCACGAGGGTGAACGCGGTTCAAACGGAATAAACGCGGAACAAACAGCTCGAACGATCGATCGGCGTTTCCCCGAGGGCAAGGCAGTTAGTTGCTGGCACTGTTAGAGGTCGGTTCGCGTGTGTCGATGGGGCAGCAGTTGTCGAGCTTAACACGGAGATATTTCCCTGTTTTAAGGCCCAAAAGCGGCACAGGACGGGAAAGAATCATGGCGAACGAAAGTTTTGCTATTAAATCCCCGAGAATGGTACGATTAAAGTATTTCAATTCGATCTATAACGCGGTGATTTCGCTTCGGCTATGATGTCATGAGAATTGATCGTTTCTTTAGCTATTCTCGTAGCTAGTTTTCAAGAAAGGGACTGTCAAGTTTATATACAGGAAGAAAGAAACTTGGTAAACGATAAAATCGTACGACGATTATTCAACGAATATGTAACGTAAAGATATGTATCTTTGTATGAAATTATTACGTCGTGGTATCTTCTCCATGAGTGAATCTGATTGTCTTTTGTGAAACATTCGTCGCCTAGCAACGTTACGTACTTGAAAATCTGTCTACAACACGGTAAAGACTTCTGTAAGAAACAAAGTTGTTTAAACGTCACTACGACGTATTGTGTTTTAAATGATATTCTGAATGGTGCCAAGTATTTCGCGGGGGTCCAAGAACGATTTATTTCGTTGCGCAACATCGTGTCTTTGTACTTGTTTTTCATAGCGCGGTTCATTCAGTGATGAACACTCATACAGTGAGATCAGCCCTCAAATTTTCGGTCGGATTTTCGGGAATCGGTGCCAACGAGAAACGTGGATGTCACCGATATCTCCGCACAACCGAAATAGAGCTCGACCGCGAAACTTGTCTCGGGTAAATTGCCAGCATCTCCTCTAATGTTTCTCAAGGACACGTTCAAGGCCTCCAAAGAGAGTCCACGAAAACCTCTCTCGACCGGAAGACTCATTTTCCTTCGATCGATATCGATTTATTATCACTAGACCGCGGATATTTATGGAAATTTATATTCTCATGAAAACATTAAGGCAGGATCTAATCGGAGATTAATTTCATTTGTTAAATATAGCGAATAATATCTATATAGCAGTTTGGATATTTTATATATCTTTGCATATTACATTTTTGCACCTTTGATCCTTCGATTTGCATAGCTCAAAAATTCTAACTATTTCTATTTATAGATACAAAATGACAGGCTTCGAGAGTTTATTTTGAAATATATCTATGTAAGGTATTTGAGAAATTTTGAAGGTAAATTTTAAGGTAAGGTAAATTTTTAAATTACAAACTTTTCTTATCGTTTCATTATTTTAGTATTTTAAGAAAGTTTAATTCCGCGATAAAAATAGCAATCGAAGAATGAACGAAACCAGAAATCCCATCGACTATGTTACAAATTTCTGTATAAAGTATCGAAATAAAGAGAAAATCTATAAACTATCAACGTTTATGTTATAGAATAGACGAAGGATAACGCTTAAATTTTCCATAAATGAGCTACAGTCCGCATACTAGATAAATTATAGCGTATTTAGAAAATTAATCAGAGAAAGAATCTTAGTAATTAAAGTCGGAGAAAAATATGAAGAATCAAAGGATTATGGCGAAACGATTACGGAAAAATCGATCGCGGTATTAAAGCATCGTTGATATTGTCGCAATAATTAATTATTGTCGTCTGTCCAATGCAATACAATTTTATTTATAGAAAGAGACCGATAGCGTTATCGTGTATCCAACCGATAATGATTCACGAAAGCAATTTTTACCGAGCTTCCTTCTGGTTCTTACGCTCTCATCGTTTCTCTATTCAGAGAAGACACGATCTTGTTTTTCTGATTTGAAAAAATGTCGATAATGTTATCGGACGGATAAAGAGAAATGCTCGCCTACTCGAAGAATTTACTTGAATGATTTTAAAACGACATTGCGAAATATTGCAGGAGAATTAATTTTTGAAGAAGTAGAATTCCAAAGATTATGACGTTCAATAATTGTACGATTTGAAAGATAGAAAATACCAGTATCCGAAAAATCGAAATGCGTCATTCGAAAAATATAATTCCATGTCAATGCGAAATTCAGATGTTCGAACTTTCTATGTATTTGGTAATTACGTTAATAACAGAAATGTTGCACGACTATAGTGTCACACGCAGGATTAGATTATTTATAAGCACATCTGTCAAAATAACAACGCGTTAATAAGCTCTTGTCTGTCGTATCGTTGGCACGCGAGATAGTCTACGACAAAGTATTCGTTGTCCTCCAATGTACGTTAATTTATTGTTCATGATGAAATTTGAAACCGATGCAGTGTAATATACATGTATAAACCAGTATATAGTACGAAAGTGTAGGTGTAATCGATCCACAATACACTACAGTCAACGTCTACCTTAATATTCCAAAATCAATATTATTAAATTCCAAACGCGATCTTCGATCTTTCTTCAACCCAATCAAATGGGAAAACCAAATCCAACAAAAACAACGAACTAAAGTGACCGAATGACGCTAATTTGGTTTCCCTCGTCATCACGGTCTCTCATCGGCCATTCTTTACATCGCGGAAGCGTCTGTTTGAACTATTGCGCAACGTTGGCCGTGCAAGTATCCGAAAATTCGCGACAATCCATGCATCGGTACGAGTGATACAACCGTTATTTTTAGTCGTGGAAAAATAGAAACAACGCCACGGGATCGCAACGAAAAATCCGGGCTCACTCGTGCTCGTGTTTGGCCACGGTGCAGTAGAGATTCTGAACGAAATTGAACGCTCGTGGATGTCTCGTTGCTTAGTCTAGTCGCTGAGCGTCGCGACGTCTCTATCGAACCTGTCGGTAGTCACGCTGATTCGCTGCGATTCGATATTACTTTTAATATCGTTATATTTTTTGGGTGGGAGGAAAGAGGGATGAAAAAGAGGAATAAACGATCGTATTATCAGAGAAGGTGATATCGAGGTTTATCTTATCGATTCGATGATTAAAATTCGATCTGATTGTGAGTCACGTTAGTCGTGTAGTTTGTTATACAGCTTGAATTCCATGAACAGAGTGTTAGTGAGTTAAGGAGGATAAAAAATTCGTGGTATCTTAGAGTATAATATGTACTCCAGTAGAGATGAGCGCACCGTGGCCAGTGCATCGCGGCGTCATGCATCGAAAAGTGTTCGATCAAGAACACGTGGTAAGTGACTGTGTGTGCTTTATCGTCGGTGGTAAATTCCTTGTGCGTTGGAACTTTCGTGCAAGATAATCAGTGGTGAGTTTATTGCAACTTTTACGTTTATATTTTTCCAGTGTATTGGAACTTGTTCTTCCAATGGAGATTAACAATTCGAGAATTCCATCGAAGCATTGTGCGTACGCTTTGCGCAACGTTGTATAGAACTGAGTAGATTATTGGACTGGAAATCAGAAATTTAGGAATTTGTTGATTAAAGTGATAAAACTAGGAGATTGACGGATAATCGAGATCCGACTGAGAGAACACAAAAATCGTTTTGCATCGTCGTCGATAAAGGAACGCAGGTGTTGGATCGATATTCGTAAGAAGAGCGTGATTTATCGCGACACGATTCGAGGGAATCTTTCGTGATACGAATTAAATAAACGGATTTTGATCGAATGATATGTAAGAGATTTCTTTGGCAATTCGTCGATATAATTTCGTGTAATGGATGCTTTTTTTGATGACGTTCAATCACTTGGGTCTTACGTATTATTCTTAATATTATTCTTGATATTATTCTTGATAAGATTAAGGGTGACAAACATCTTTTTCTTAGTCGATAACCAAGTAAATTTTCTGATCATTTTAGTATCTAATCTTACCTTATATTGATTTGCGTATCTCTGGAACAAAAGTAAAGTTATCACATTTAGCATTGAAAAATCACGCGAAATGACACGTTCCTTATTCTACGTATGTTTCCAACATTTTCTTCCAACCTAAAACCGTTATCTTTTTCTTCGTTTTCTAACTCATCTTGCAGCCATTACAGTCGATATTTATAAAATATATATTTATAAAATCTGCGTATTTATCGCTATTGAATTTTCAACTTAATTTCGACTACAAAGTCTCATAAACTTTCGTGCGAATCTTTCCATTATTTCCTTCGAAGATACAATATGTATTTCTTCTTCGTTTTATCAAATCAACACGATACCAAGTACACAACTGTAAATTTCCAACTTAATCCGACCACCATAATTCAACGATGGTCGATGAATGTTTCGGTGAACCAAGTGACATTTATTTTCACTCGAGCCAGCTATTTGAAAGTCGCGTGTAGCTGACGTAAACGATCGTAGAAATATCTGCAGGCGGATGGCCGGACGAGAACATTTAAATTTGTCGAATTTATTTACCCGCGCGTGGCTATTCTAATTCAGCGAGTTCGCGCTTCTGCGAATAATATAACAGAAACCTCGTGATTTTTAACGAAGCGCGAAAAATTGTCCTCTCGGATGATCGGCTTCGGCAAATTCAGCGATACGATCCAACGGTAGAAAGCGATAAAGAGAGACGTGCAAATTTGTTCACCACAACCCTCCTATGCCAAGTTGTGACTACATCTTGGGTTATAAAAAGAGAGAATGTCGCGTTTCTGAATTTACAAATTATTTATGAGTCGATAAACAAGTCCACGATCTATTATCTCACTGCTTATCAATAATTCTATTGTTATAACCAACTTATTCATTCGACTTGCTCGTTCAAGCGTCACGATCTTCATATCCGCATTTTTACCCTAGCAATGTATCTACATATCCGTCCACATTAATTGAAACTTACACAAAAGGATTGTACGTAATCATTGTTCGACTAAATATCACGTTGTAATTCACTGTATCCGCCATTCAATTAAGTCACGGCTCTTTACACCAATTCAAATAAAAGTAACAAATTATGATACTATTTCGAGAGAATCTTCTAAAGATTGGAAGAACCAAACGAATCTTCTCCAGAGTAATTTTTAACGATGACCATGCAATTATTTGCTTTACAGCAATCCAAAACCATCGCAAGCTACGTTGCTTTTTCGTAAGAATCGAAACGATCGTATAATGTCGTATGATATAATTATGAATCATCAAAATTTCTCCTCGGCTCTCTTTCTTATTGTAATACGTCGTATTTACCAAAAATTCATTAAATATCCGTCGTTCAACCCTTGAATCATGTCGCTTAAACGCTGATCCAAAACCGTCAGAAGTTACAATTCCACTTGGAGAAAATCTTCCAAATACAACTAATTATTAATTATTCGCGATTTCTCGATGAAATCGCGCTTTAAAGTCCAAGAAACAGATGATAAGACGATGGTGGCACGTGGGGACTCGTGTTCGCGCGTAAGGTGGCAGGGACGAACGAAACACGGAGAACGACGCTGGCCGGCCTCGTGACGATACGCTCGGATTATATTTAGAGAAATACGTCAGAAGCCGGAGCGCGCGCGGAGTGGTCGAGCCGCGGCCGATGAGCTTTCGACGGACCAGACTGTTATGGAACTGTGTCGCGGAAGCTCGTCCCCGAGGTTTTCCGCCTCGATGCTCGTTGGACAGCGTTTCTTCGACGCTTGACCATCGTTTCAATTTCATATTTATTGGTACTTGAATCTTTTTGAATTTTTTTTTTTTTTTTTTTTTTTTAGTGAATAATAATTGTTAAGTGCGTCTTGACAGATTGGTGTTGTTAAGTTGAAGAATTTTTCTATTTTGTTTTATGTCTGCTGATGTTGACGCAGGCTGAAAATTTACGTCAATCGTTGTATTTACCGGTGTTCGGAATTTTTCTTAGTTTTTTGTGATCGGTTGCTAAGTGTTTTTTCTTTTCCTATTGGTGTTAACTCGAAGGACCTTCCTTCATTTTGTGTTATATTTCGCAACGATGATGGAAACTTAAGAAGTTGGACGGTTCGCGTTAATCGTTGTATTTATTGGAAACTTTCTCGATTTTATTGGAATTCATATGTTATCCGATGAAGCTGCGTATTGATTTTCCTCGATGAAAGTATGATTAGTAATCTAGACGAGATAGCAAGTGGCATTGAGATCAAGGGGCAATATTTGCAGAACGTTTTTCGTGTCGACGCTTACCGATGTTTGATCCGAAAGGTTTCCAATCGCTCTTGCACATTTTCGTATAGAAGAAACTTAATATAAATTGAATATTCCAAAGAACAAACGCATAATTAGAAACACGATACTCTTCGGATTGCCAGACAGTGGAACGAGAAACATTATATTTTTTTAAAGGTTCGTCCCCACAATAACGTTGTTAAAATAGTAATCTTTTCATAAATAATTTACGAAGACTAGAATGAAATATCTGTTTTATTTTTCACAAAAATATAATACACGCATGTACGAATGTTGGACATTCTGATTAATTATTCATGAAAGAATTTCATTCATTCAAAAATATTTATTCACATTATAGTGTTTTACTTATCTTCTGAAATTGTGGTTGAAGCAAAAAAAAATCTAAAAGCTTGCAACGATTTCTTATTCGACAATACTCAAAAATAATATCGATCTAAGTCCTGATTAAAAACGATTTAAATATGCAAAAATGCACAAAATGTCCAAAGAAAAATGCCTGCTACAGCATCTACCAAGGGATGAAACAAGTCTCTATCTACCTTCTACTTCGCCAATGATATTCATGAAAATGTAAATTTGCATAAACATTAACGCTTAAAAATATATTACAGATTTTTATGCAATCTTATACTTCTATAAAGAGAACCAGTACTCCCTCCACTTTCGAAAATTTTATATATTTTAATATACCTATTATAGGTATGCATTCTATAAATTTCTGCGCCGTTGAATTTATCAAAAATATTTCGCACAATTTGCATAATTATTATTTTATTAATATCGATATCTGCATAATTCTCATGCATAAAAAATCTATCTATAGGTATAAAAAGACCACGATTAAAATTTTTATCTGCGTTATCGTCCCACTATGCATCACTAAGAATCGGATCATGTAGTCTCAGTCTCAACGAGACGTTTTCGCAACGATAATTGCGCGAAAGAAGTTTCGTCCAGTAGACTCGACAAGAGCTGAGAAGCGTCTCGATTAATAAGAGTTCTCTCGCCGTCACGATAAAACGATGGAAATCAGCTGCTACTTGGAAGTCACAGTGGCGCAATTGTGGCTCGCGTTCCGATGTTATCGGATCTCATCCGCGAATTAGCATCGTTATTAGCCAACTCGCAGTAAGTGGATCTTCGATGTCGCGCTAATTCCTTGCAACACGCGTCTCGATATTAAATATTCGTGTCTGCAGTCCGTTAAAATTACACCCTATCATCGACACGTTTACACGAAATATTCTCCAGTTCTTTGAAGTTCCTCGATACTGTTTCGCAACTTTATGTGAAATATGCTCGGAATGTTTTTGGAATTTCACTCACTGACGACTTTTGCCGAACCTGTTTCACGCTTTTGTTTTTGTATACTGAGATCTCGCGATGTTTGGAGGTTCCCTCTCGATTCGAAATGATTTGGCAAACACGAACTCGAAGCTTTGGTTGGATTTCCTAGAAGTATTTTTAAGCATCGATTTTCTGCAAATATGCACTCTATTACGTGGAACTTGCTATTTTCGGTGGAATTTAATCCAATTGCTAAATTACGAATTACGTTTTATTCTTCTTGCTAGCATTAAGTTTTGTTCTTCGTTGTAAGGGTTTATACCTCTGTGATGTATAACTATGACAATAATATAATTTGTAAAAGATCTGTAGTGTATTTTTATTTAGTTGTTTACTCGATGAAATATTTCAAGGCTACGCTTTCTCAAAGTATCTTTCCACGTTCCCTTTCCTCTTCGAAACAATCTTGCAGTAAATTGAAAAATGCTAGCGATATTTTTAAACGTTTGTATCGTCGTTGAAATAGTTTTGAAACGTTATCTTCACGTAGGTTGTTAAAATAATTTTGAAACGTTATCTTCACGTAGGTCGTTGAAGGATGATTTTATGCTGCTCGTGACTCTAGAGCTCGTAAAAGTATTATATAATACAAACCCATGCTTCTGTTTGTTGCAGGAACAAAGAAGCTTAAAAGCTGGCGACCTGTCGCACCAGGAAAGCAATAACATGGCTGCATCCACGATGAAACTACAGAGCGATTCCTTCAGTTCGGAGAAAGTAAGAGAAAGAAAAACAGAAAATAACAGCAACACTCCTTAACAATCATATCTCGGCGTACGAAGTTCAAAAATTGGAATAAAAAGAAAAATCATTCACAGATATTACCAAGAACCAACTAACTCGATAATTCGATTAATACGTTCCTAAGTACGTTATATATATAATTAATTAGAATTAAAGTAATACGAAAAGCATCGATCAATGTTATAGGTAGTCGTGTTTCTGTTTCAAAACGTAAACGTTAACATTAACGTCCAGTCGTGCTAGGCGATACAGAGAATATCTAAAAGAGAAACAAGAAAAAAGAAAGAAAAATTAACGTTACTCACAAAAATTCCTCCGTTCCAAGAACTCGGTATTTCGTACTACATAAACGTTAAAAAAGAATCGCACGTAATAAATATCCCACGATACTAAGAAACGTCGAAATATTCGATGGTCACCATCAAGTAGAATCGTTTGTGTTTGGCCAGCCACCAAGCAAACATTCGAAAAGCACGAGTCCTGTGCCGTTCAACAGCCAATATATTTATCCTCCGTTATACTATTTGGCACATGTGTAGACTAGAGGCGCGTCCTGACGTTCCTCGTAAATTTATACGCCGTCATCTCCGTCGTGAAAAGTGGGATTTGCGAATTTAAACAGTGACCAACTTGCGTCAGCATTCAGTGTTTCTCGATTTCCCGACCGGTAGCTTGACACCGTGTCTCGGAAGACGATGCAATCCGCTGCTATGCTGCGGAAGTGTAGCCTCGACTCGAGATTGGTAGCCGTTGTTCTCAGTTTTCTCGTAATTCTTTCTTCGAATCTTCTTCGAATCTTTTTCTTCGTGTTGATTATTAGTTTGACTCGATACGCTTGTAGAGGATGGTTGATCGGGTGGTTTGAATGACGAGATAACTGATGTTGAAACCATCGAATATATTTAAAAATAATTAATAAATACAGAGAAAATTCGCTAAGACACTCGGTACTAACTGATTCGCTAAAGACTGTGTATCGATCGCTATTAAAATCGCTCGAGACTGAAACTGAAAACTGGTTACCTTACGATCGCGTTCGTTTACTTATACTGGTCCGGGGGAGTACCGGAAAATTTTAATTTGTCTTTGTTCGTCGGTTGCACGTAGCGGTGACATTGTATTGCCCAGAGTTTATTTATTATTACATTATGTATATCCTAACAATGTTGATACTCCGAACAAAACAGCATGATTCAAATTGTCTTGTAGCTCATACGTCGCTAAACGGTCCTTAAAGAACGAGCGAGCGTTTCAGAAGAATTTGAGGCCTCTTAGAGCTTTCATTACAAGATAATTCTTAAAAAGTGGTATGCTTTGAAACTTTGGAGATCTTTTTCGTAGATTTGGAGAATCTTTTAAAGAAAAGTTTCTTAAAGAGAAATAGACTTTTATCGTCGTCGTATTTTGTTGTTTTGTTAATTTTTTCGGTGAACTGTTTTATCGAAAATCGTGAGATAAATAGAATAGGATAAATAACGTCGAGCTTAAATCAATTGAAAACAAGTAGAAACGTGTAAAGTATCTGCTAGAAAAATCTAGCAAATATGTCTGATAGTATCTAATTAAACTGAAAATATATATATCAGAGAGTATCTTTTCTTTATCTAATCCAAAAGCTTCACTTTAAACTCTTCTGATTATTGAATAAACCGCGTGATACAGAACACGTTAAACCAATATTTGATAATTATGACAGAAATAGAGCGTGATATTTGGCGTGGATTCTAAACAATCGACTTAAGTCGAAGATGATGTAGATTAGCGTTTAATCAACGATAATAGAGAAGGAAGAGTAGTGGAAAAGTTTGGGATGTTCCTCGTGCTTAATGCGTTACGTAGCGATACAGAAATAATAAAAATACGGGGAGCGGACGTGGCACAGTAGTGATAATTCTCTGTGACACCAAGTTACGGCGTGTTCAGCGCCAACCTAAAACGCTTACTCTAAAGATTGACGATGTCCTTTGCGTCTGATGATTCGTACGACCAAGAATGATTCATCTATATTAAAACTTTCGGAGAACTTTCCATTTCTTTCAGTCGTATTTAAAGAGTTTGTTTTACCCTTTAGGGTTTAAAAAGAGGAAAGACGAATTATGTTCTTTTTATATTCAAAATTTCCACAAGTTATAAGAAAAATGACGAAAAAAGATATTTACAATCTTTTTGGTAAAAGGTTTACATTCGTCGTTATTATTTACGAATTAGGAGAAAAATAGAGAAAAATTGTATTCACAATTTCATTGCAATTTTGAAACTTCTTAAACAACTTTAACAATTCTAAGAGGGATTATCTTTTTCCATTTCAGAAAGCTATGGCAGCACAACAACAAAGACAAACAGTCACTTCAACCGGGATCTTTAACCACGAGAAACACATTTCTGCAGCAAGTTCGCAGTCAAGTATCACAATCGCTAAAGGAGTCACCTCAAAATCTTCAATGATCAGCGCAGCGAGTGCAGTGAATCAACTGATGAACGGCATGAGGCCGGCTGAAGACGAACTTCTTTCTCTACCTCTGGACGATTTAGACCTTCTATGCTCAAAATCGAATCCCCAGGACGTCGATCGAGCCATCGCCAAATACTCTAATTTCCTAGACAATTTCGTGGAACGTCTAAAAGCCAACGATTGTAAAAGTGGCAAGGCACCGTTGTTATTAAACAGAGTGAACGAAATCATTAGAAAAGCGTGGGCTGTACCTACTCATGGTCACGAATTAGGTTACACCCTATGTAACACCCTTAGAACGAGAGGTGGTCTTGATTTGTTAATGTCCAACTGTATAGCCAGCGATAATGAATTACAGTTTTCTTCGGCCAGATTATTAGAACAGTGTCTGACCACAGAGAACAGGGCACACGTAGTGGAACACGGTTTAGAGAAGGTTGTGAACGTTGCCTGTGTATGCACAAAGAATGCTAATTCGGTGGATCATTCGAGAGTAGGCACTGGAATCTTGGAACACCTGTTTAAACATAGCGAAGGGACCTGCAGCGATGTGATCAGGCTAGGTGGTCTAGATGCTGTTCTATTCGAATGTAGAAAGAACGACATTGAAACGTTGAGACACTGTGCTGGTGCTCTCGCCAATCTGTCTCTATATGGTGGTGCAGAAAATCAGGAAGCTATGATCAAGAGAAAAGTGCCTATGTGGCTGTTTCCACTAGCTTTCCACAATGACGACAACATTAAGTACTATGCTTGTCTGGCGATTGCTGTATTAGTAGCTAATAAGGAAATAGAAGCTGCAGTGTTAAAGTCTGGTACATTGGATCTAGTTGAACCATTTGTAACCTCACATAATCCCTATGAATTCGCCAAGTCGAACCTAGCACATGCACATGGTCAGAGTAAAAATTGGCTTGAGAGGCTGGTACCAGTACTAAGCTCAAAAAGAGAGGAAGCTAGGAATCTGGCAGCTTTCCATTTCTGCATGGAGGCTGGTATCAAAAAACAACAGGGCAACACGGAGATCTTCCGTGCGATAGGAGCCATTGAACCGTTAAAGAAAGTAGCTAGTTGTCCTAATGCGATTGCTTCCAAGTACGCGGCGCAGGCATTGCGTTTAATTGGGGAGGAGATTCCTCATAAACTCAGCCAACAGGTACCTCTCTGGTCTACCGAAGATGTCAGAGAGTGGGTAAAGCAGATCGGATTCGCGGAATGTGCACAGAACTTTGTGGAAAGTAGAGTGGATGGTGATTTATTGTTGCAGCTGACAGAAGAGAATCTCAAAGAAGATATTGGTTTAACAAATGGTATCAGGAGGAGAAGGTTTACCAGAGAATTACAGAACTTAAAAAAAATGGCTGATTATAGCAGTAGAGACACGGGGAACTTAAATAGTTTCTTGCAATCAATTGGTCAGGAGTTCTCGATCTACACATACAGCATGCTTAATGCTGGCGTTGACAAAGACTCCATCAGGAATTTGTCTGAAGATCAGTTACTGACAGAGTGTGGCATCGCGAATAGCATCCATAGGTTGAGGATATTAGATGCTATTAAGAATATGCAGCACAATCAGTTGGGTTCTTCGGAGGATGAATCACCGGATAAATCCTTGGACGTGTTTGTTAGTTATAGAAGATCTAATGGATCCCAGTTAGCCAGTTTATTGAAAGTCCACTTGCAACTGAGAGGCTTCTCTGTGTTCATTGATGTTGAAAGGTTAGAAGCCGGCAAATTCGACAATAACCTGCTGCAAAGCATCAGACAGGCAAAACACTTCCTCCTTGTGCTGACGCCCAAGGCTTTGGAAAGGTGTATACAGGACAGTGAATGCAAAGACTGGGTTCATAGGGTAAGTTATTGATTCAATTTGTTTTTATGAAATGGTATACTTGCTGATATTATTAGAAAAGTGGCTTATATGACATTAATGGTGTTTACAGGAGATTGTAGCAGCTCTACAATCACAATGTAATATAATTCCTATCATAGACAACTTCCAGTGGCCAGAGCCTGAAGAACTCCCTGAAGATATGCGAGCAGTTTGTCATTTTAATGGTGTACGATGGATCCATGATTACCAAGATGCCTGCGTAGACAAACTAGAAAGGTAATCATAAACATTTATTAACACATAAAAGTTAAAAAAAGACACCCAACTTTTTCATGCTTACAAAATTAAACTCTTTATGTCTGAAATAATAAATCATTATATTTTAAAAATATCAAACTTTCTTTACTATACATAATTTGCTCTTTTTCTTCTTTTTTATTGAAGTTCCTGCAATCTCGGATCTGAACATATACCGAAGATTTTCTCAAAAATAAAAATTTGGTTGCCAGGTTTATGCGAGGCGAAATACCAGTAAGATCAGATATCCCAAGAAGCATCGCGCCCAAGGACGTGACGCAGCCAAACACACCGGGTAACACAACCATAAGACAGCCACCGAACTATCAACGTATGCACAGTAATGAAAGCAGGGGCAGTGACAAAGACTCGACAGGAGGGCGAGATTGACTAGAGGGCCCGCCCACAGCCATACCGAGCAGGTATCTATCCTTTTCACAAAAGTAATATTCATCTAGAGGATTAAACTCTCACTAAATTTTGGAGTGCATTAATTCTAACACAATTCTTTTATTTCTATGCAGCCAGGATTAACAATCACGCTAAAGACAATCAATCACGTCTAGGTCAGTCGAGGAAATTTAATCTTACATTTATGTTGTAACTGATGTCTTATCGGCTTGTTCTTTACATAGTCCGCTTTTTTTTCTATTATTATTGTGTATTTTAATTTTTATTATTTATATAGCCATGAAGTGTACTAGATATTTCAATGTGTTTTATCTTAAAATGATTCCTTTACAACAACAAAATTTGTATTCATATCATATTTAAATATATAATAATAATTAAAGAAATCATTGTAAGATGAACCAATGATATGTGTATAATCGAAGAACGAAGCAATATTTCATATATGTCAATCTTGTGCCTTAAAATAATAAAACTATAGAGCTGCATGATTGTTGTACTTGTGACTGTATCAAAATAATTGTTCTTATTTACTAGTCCACACAATTAGAATCCACTACTATTTCTACTCTCATTGCAGGCTTAGAAAATCGTCAAGTCCGTCCCGTTGGTTAATGGGTTTACCGCCTACGTCTCCGCGATTGAAGTTCACCCATACGCAGCCTGGAGGAAGTCCAGTGCCACGAAGACCTCCACGACATCCCCCTTCTCCGTCCACCAGATCTCGTTCGCTGGAACTGTTAGATCAAGATGAGAAGAAATCGATTTCTCCTGTTAGAGAGCCAGAAGCACAGGCGAGACCAAGGTCCAGAAGCTTGGATGGTTTGTTAGATGAAGATATAGTGCCAGAAAAGAAGACTGGAGAATCATCGAAGTCAGGCAACGAGAGCGAGATTGACTCCAGAATATCCCTGGAGATTTTAGACAGACTTTCTGATACTAAAGTAGAAAACAGTCTTTTTCAAGTTGTACCAGAAGGGGCACAAAACAATATAGATAGAGGGCCAACTGTTCATTCTCACAAGTCTAATGATCGGGAAGCAAAATTGAATGGAAATCAAAGTCCAATACCAATTCCTAGGCAGCGATTAAAAACAGCTGCAGAAGTAAAATCGGAATCGGTTAATATTGTAGAGCAAAAAGAGTTGCAAAAATCGTCGAGTTTCGAGGAGAACAGCGACAAAGGGGAACAAAATTTACCAACACGACCACCGAAACCGAATCGATTCGTGAGCGTAGATACAGCGTTGTCCTCTGTGACTTCGAGCATGGAAGACGGGAAGGACTCCCAGGATAGTTCAGAGAACGTTGATCCTTGTGATAGTAACACAGAATTGAAGGAACGATTGGTCGTAACGGGAAGCGATAAATCGACACTGCTCAAAGCGAAAAGCTGTGGTGCGGGGCTAGACTCTGACGGAAGCATTTCGTCGAACGAATACAAGTCTAAATCACGGGAGCAGGGCTCGTTGCTTTCGCTTCCAACAGGAGCCGAGCCGAAACGAAAAAAGAACTTTATGGATAAATGCGTGAACAAAGTGCGATCTTTTATGAGGAAATGACTTTTGTCAGATACAAAGACTTGTTATTTAATTTTACGATGATTAATTGTAGTATATAAACGTATTGTTGATCGAGCTTGGTGATTCCAGCTACGCGATGTTTCGCAACCAAATATCGTATATATTCGCTCGTCGTTCAAACTGTTTTCCTATTCTATATTAGAAGTTGTTTTCGAGATGTACAGACTCGCCTCGATAAACAGTATTTCCTTTCCCTATTTTGTATCACACAATGATGTATCGTGTAATGAATGTACATATTTAAGATGATAGAGAAAAAGAAGGAAAAGAAGAAAAAAATTATGTAAAGTCTTTCGAAAGTCAAATTATTACTAGCCATGAGTGTACACGATACTTAAAAAATGTACAGCGAATAAAGAAATGGTCATAAAGCATCGCCATGGTAAAGTTGCGAGTTGTCGTAGCTTCGCTTCTGAACAATGACAGGCAACATAAAAATGTAATTAATGTTGTGCCTATTACAAAGTGTCTTTTTAGAAATTCACAATTACGACATGCGAGATTTCTCTCAGATATACAGAAACACGAAAGAGTAGCCTGTTTATTTTCAGGTGACTTTTATATTTCCTTATCAAATTGTATTATAGATATACATATGTTATAAACGCGTAGATAGGTAGCATTGTTATTTGTAATACTATTTTTTAGTCGGTTTTTTTAGGATATCGTAATATAATGTTCCATTTGCGACAAATGTTGCGAGTGATGGCAGCTAACCCGTACGAAATAATAAAAGAAATTTTATCGTAACAACCGGTTACGCTATATTTTATTGTTTAATAACCGTTTTTACTGTATCATGTTTAACTGATGTTACGTTACATACGTAGAAAATTCGAACAAAATCCGTACGAAGTGAACCTTACGAAGCTTCGATATGTACTATTCTAAGATCCTACCGAAGAATCAAGAAATGTATATTTTACCAAAGTTTCGTAAAGTAAACGTAAGAATTTTATCAAAAGTTTGTTTCCCATAAAATAAATTTTATTGAACAAACCATTACAAGTTTAATTTGTTATCAAACACTCCACAATTCTTAGTGTCATGGACATACTATGTCGGATAAGAATACAGTGAATTTGTCAAGAATATTCCAATTTTAATACATAATCATAATATATGACAATCAATACTATTTTGCCCTTTTTTATTAATTAGTATTATCCAATGATATATATGCAAATTATTAAGTATACAATAAAACAATTCATAAAAGGTAAAAACAAAATATATACAAAATATATTATAACTATACAATAAAATTATCAAGCCTAATAGCGAAACTACTTCATTTATTTATAATATCATCTCTTCCTCTGAGTCGTCTCATTAAAATCATATCTTGAATTTGAAGAGTCACACGCTTTCCATGCTGTGACAATAATACACAATCTTCAAAGAATTGAACTAGATATGCTTCAACAGCTTCTTGCAGTGCTTCAAGTGCAGCTAGTTGTACCCTATGTACAAATTATAAAATTTATAGTATGAGATCTTTAATTTACTTTCAAAATTCAAATATTTATATATTATTTTATATATTATATTATTTTATATATATATATAATATTTATTATATATAATATTTTTATAATTATTATATATAATATTATATATATTATTATATATATATATATATATATATTATATTATATATATATTTATTAATAAATAAACTTTACCTGCTTACATTACTTCTAGGAAACAAATCTACCATAATTTCTTTAACTAGACGAGCAAAAGGTAGTTTTGGTATAAGCAATTTTACACTTTTTCTGAAATATCGAATTTCTTTCAAAATTTGTATCTTTTTAATTTTGTGTCTGTCCACTAAAACGTCTGTCTGAGAAAAGTATGTAATAATTAATAATAACGTTTTATACTTATTTATTTATTTAGAAAGGTTTTTTATTAACATTAAATTTATAAAGTCATGCTGTGATTAGAAACTGTTTTTCTCAAAATATTCTTACCCTAGATTTATCACTGCGTGCTGTTCGCGAACTGTCAATTGATCTAAAACAATAACACTAAATTTTATAATGACGTAATTTTAACATAAAGTGTTAATATTTCACATAAAAATGTTGCTTATAATAACGTATACATCACGTGAATCTCATGCATTTGAAAATGACAGGTTCAAATGAAACGATTTAGGGACTTTTTTACAATAATTTTTTCGACAATCAAATTCATACAGACTATCATAAACGGTTTCAGATGTCCAGGTTTCATTAAAAATCGTCATTATCTAATATATTTTACTGTATGAAGTTTCTAATATTAATTACACAATATATCTGTAACTAACCTTGCGTCAGCTTTTCGGCGTACCATTTTTAATGTTTGACTAACTTAACTTAAATTATTATATATGTATGTTTTAAATACTTTTTACTGTATTGGACTGTTTGCACTTTACTTAAATTAAAAGTTAAGTCATAAAAAGACATAAAAACACAATTAAAAACAATTGGCGGGAATTCTACTACTTGAGATAGTGAACATTTATGGTTAGATGATTACTGTAGCAGTAAACCAATAGTAGTAAACCAATCCAATCTACTAACTGTCTGTCCACAGAACAAAGACTCGATTAAAACAGTGTATGCATATTTTTATGTGACTAATTTATCTGTTAACAATAACATGAACACAGCAATTTACCTACTTAGATACAGAGTTCCTCATGCAGGCAAAAGACAGTTGTTTTCAAGCACGTGGATATGCAACAGGTACTCTTGGTAGATAATATCTATATCTATACATACATACATACACATATAAATATACGTTAAGATAAATCGATATATTGGCGAATGAAAATATTCAATTTTGCATAAGAAATTTTATAAACGTAATATAATAAAACATTTTATTAAAGACTTAACAAATATATACTTCATTATTACTAAATATAATATAATTACATAAATTTTGTTTTTCACATATTAAACAGATGTACATTAATAAGATATGTTCTTTTATGATTTAACAAGTATCTTTTTTAACTGCACTTTTTTTACAAATTTATTTATAAATTTTATTTTATTCTTTTTTTCTATTGACTCTGTTGATGTACTCAATGTATTCAGATCCCCGATAGATGGTAAACTAATAGTCTCTGAGATTGGTACATACTCCTTTCTATTATTTTCTTTTTTGGACCACTGTATTTTCTTTTTTGTCCATTGTAAAAAATTATCTTTCGAATTATCATTATCTTTCAACTTATGAACATTGTCAAATTCAGGAATGTTTGGATTCTCTTTTATATTAAGCAGTTCTTTATTATTTTGTAGGCGAGGTTTTTGTACTTCAAAGGATTCTTTTGTACTTTCTTCATCTTTTTTACTTTCATTATTCGCATCAAAGTTGCTGAAATCTTTCACAGGAACAATGTTGGTATTTTCTTCTACTTTATTTACAACTTGTACAGAGTCCCTTAATTTTCCCCAGAAGTCATACAAACCCACTCTGTTATAATCTAATACAAACATATATTGTAGCTGTGGTGGCAATTTGCATTTTTCATACAAACATGGTATAACTTTCCTTTGTCGTTTGTCTGATTAGAATAAATAGTATAATATGAGATTCAAATCATACAATCTATATTATTTAATGAATTGATATAAAAACTTACCAATGCCTAATGCTTGAGCATAACTCAAAAAGAATTTGTTTGCTGAACTTTTTAAAAAATTGTTTGATATTAAAACAATTAGTCTATTACAGCGTTCTGATATCAGAGTCATTACAGCTTCATGTTCGAATGTAACTCCAGCAATTAAATCACGATCTTTTACACAAAGCTGAAAGACATTTTATTTATATTTTATTATTTTTTCATACACAATATTAGTTTTATCTCTTTACCTTCAAGTTATATTTATTTTCCAATTTTTCCAACATTTCAGTGGCCCAATTAACATCTTCATCAGCATACAACAAGAAAGCATCGTAATATTGATTTTCTAATCCTTGTCTTAGTCTATGAATATCGTCTGTTAAAAAATAATATATTTATCTAGTAACTTTTGATTACTTTACCTAACTATATCACATTATACTTTATATTACTTGCCTATAGTAAGAACTTTTTCATCAATGTCATTTGAAATTACTTCAGCCGATGTCTGAGACCTTTGCAATTGTTCTAGGTATTTTTCACCATCTTTTTCTGTAATATTAATATAATAGGAAGAAAAGAAATTTAGATTTAAAGCCAAATACATATGTAACAAAATATAATCACATATTATAATTGGTACAAACCAAAAAGTTTTGACGTATCGTCTAAGATATCCCATCGTTCAATTTCTTCCAACACAGTCTGTAAATCCTTCAGCGTAATATCTTTTTTTTGCTGTTGCCAAGCTGTTAAAATATACGCAGTTGGATCTGGATGCGACGTCAATAGTGGTATTATTTCTCCACCTAATTTGCAAACGTGTGCAAGGCCTCTCCAATCTCTGAGAAATTAATAAAAATTGTTAACTATTAAGAGTTAACACAGAAAAACTGAAACTTTGAAAGAGAGTTTATCAGATTAACAAAATCTGAATTACCTTGGTAATCCATTTTCAGAAGGCAAAATTTTCGGAGGATTTAATAATGACGAAATAACACATTTACTTTGGACGGATAAAGAAACAAGTGGTACTGCTGATAATTCAACCGTCATTTTTTATGTTTTAGGTTATGTTAATCTAACCTCAAAACTGATTTCTAAGAATCAGTCTCAGCGATAGTGTTTCAAACCTGTTTATGTGATTGTACCGCGAAACATAACTCTTCAATCACCAATTGAAGTTTGACGTTTGATAAAATCAAAGAAATTTATTTAAATATCAAACATTTTGTCACATTAATTTTAGAAAAATTTGGTTATTATATCGAAAACTTTAAATTAATATTCAAATCTTTATTTAATATAAAAATATATTGAATTTATTTCTTCATTGCTTTATGAAAACCGCAAACAGTAATAATACAGTAATGAAACTTGAAAACGTTGTTGTTTGCAAATAGAGAAAGGTAGTAAATAAAGGTGATAATCAATCGTAAAAGACATTTATAAGAAAGATTAAAAAATATATGTTAATTATGTAAAAAAGATCGGACAGTGTACGAGAGAGATTTATCGATATAAATAATTACATTTAAATACAAGGAATATTGACAGAAAGTTACAAATTAATTCGCCAGCAGACCGTGACAGCGCTTCTGGCGTCAGTAATTGTCACTTTTCCGTTGACCGTCGTGTGAATTTGTGCGAATATTTCGCGGTGCTTGTTCGTGAACATAGTGATGTTTTAATTGTTGCTTGTAAAATATGTTATTTGATTGTGCCCAAAAACATCACGTCATATTTAAGTAAGGTATGATGTCTGTTCTTTTTTTCTTCTTAAACAATGAACTTTCATCTCAATGAGGTTAACTTTCCGTTTGACATTTTTTTAACGTCATAATATCCGTTTTCAAATGAAATTCATATTTTAACATGTTTTATTTTTATATGCTAAGGTAATAGGTCGTATTTTTATGCTTTTTAACAAGTGTCAAACATTTGTCATAATTATTACGTATTTTACTTAAGTGCGTGCGCAATTCAAGTTTTTGATTTCGACTTCAACGTACTTTAATGACTTCTCGATTATGATTTTTGAATTTTGAATGCGATACGAATATATTTTCTTTCGGAAAATCAATGTAAAACTAAATATAAATAAATAATTGAAAGGCAATTAAGATGATTTAAGATTATTTTCATATTTGTAACTAAAATTATTCTGTTATATATAGTATTGAATCCTGTAATTCGTAAAAAATTTTACCATTGATATTTTGTATATCATAATATTTATATACTACTGTTACTCTACTAATATTCTATTAAAATATAGCAATGTATATCTATATTTTATTTTTTTTATTTTTTTTATGTATGTTATACTTTTTCTTCAATTTTATTAACCCTTCATTTGCATGTTTCAGTGTTATATAACAGTGAGTGTATACATAAAAGATGACTGATCCAAAACCATCAGGAATAAGACCACCCTCAAAAATTGGTCGACCATGTAGCAATTTACCACCAAGACCAGCTGTTCCGCCATCACCTCCAAGACCATCAATGAGTGAGTCTTCTGCAAATTTATTTATTATATTACACTGTATATGCATGTTTTGGAAAGATTATATGATTTTATCCAATATTTTATTAGCTTAAGTGTCCAATATACCTTGTCTCTTACATGTAAAACATTACTTAATTTGAAGAAAATTTTTAAATATTTCAAGAAGCATCATATTTTAATTTTATACATAATGTATGAACAGGTTATAGAAATTCACTCGATAACATAATATCACCTGGAGATAGTATCTAATTATACAAATCTCCTTGAACTTTTCATAATCATTATATTATACGACTTGTATCATTTAGAATACAAATATTGTTTATTCTCTTATTTTATGTTCATAATGTTCTTTATAAGTAGAGTAAGTAAAAAAGTCGATGTGGACATTTGTATTTATAGTCTACAATGGCAATAATTATAAAATCGACTTGAATTAATATGAATAACGAATCGTCGAATGTGATTCGTACTCAGCACACGTGTATATTAGTCGAGGAAACGATACAAATAAAGGGCGCCGTTAATTCCCCACGCCGCATAAACGAGTACGCCCACGAGACCCTGAGACGTGCGTGAACGAATGCTTTTACAAGCCCGACTTCTCGAACTTCTCGTGAGTCGTTCTTCCACCTCTCAACGCAACACATCTCGTCCGAGCGATCTGGTAAATATACCGATTTCTCACTAACAAACACTAAGATCGTTATCGAGTACCGTGAGCACTTTGTTTCATCGAAGAGATCTGTTGGAACGGTAAAGTGAATTCTACTTGATTTAATGTTACTAATTAAACGATAGATCATTGATTAATTTGCTTTTTTCAATTAATTCGGTCGTGTTTGGTAGACTTTCTTTAAATTTTGAATGGATATTTTTATGAGATTCTCTGACAGGATCTGTTGGGGTTGATTTTAATTAAGCCTTTATTCGCTGTTCTCCATTCATTTCAGAAACTCTATTTGTTTTTAAAAGTTGTAGAGAATATTTCAGACATATTCTTATTCTATTTTATAGCTCTATCAATCAATCAATTAAATCAATCAGTCAATTAAATTAACTATACTGAGATGCAAAATCTTTATTTCTGTGAGTGTTCTCCATTTTAAATCACCAAATGTCTCAGCCTTAAATTCTCATTTAAACTATTAAATAACATACATGTTTGAATCCTCAACTAAATTACCAAATGTCCTACATATCTCTTATTTCACAGAAATGCACCGCATAAATCATTATATACCTACAGATTTGCTTTAGAACTCTCAGATTCTCTCAGATTAAATTCTATATTATCAAGTGATTTCCTCAAGGATCCTGATCATCCCTTGGCTTCTCCGAGTATCGCTTCAGCTCAAATATCATCACCACCTTTACAACCCCTAAAGACCTCTGAAGCACTAGTCACTTCAGCCCTAAAACCTTTCTTACAAGGATATCCATTGACGATCAAAGACTAAACCTTGATGTTGTTCTAGAATAGTCGCGCAAGCGGCAAGATTCAGATAGTCTGTTCGATTATTCACGGGCGGGCGGAGCGGAAAGAGACGCTAGCCTCGTACAAAAGCGCCTGGTCTCGCATCGAGGGCAGCTATCTTGCCTTATTGGTTCATCCAGTGGCACGGTTGTACCGCAGCTAGGAAGGGACTCGCAACGCGTGCAGTCGGTGCAATCATCGTCGCATGACGCACATTGCGTTATGCAATCCGCGTGTGTTTATTGTACGCTCAATTTCCAATCGTACGTTTCGTCTTTCCTCCCACGTGCTTGCCACGCTTTCCATTTCGGGCAGGGATTTTCACGGCGTCCACCTTGCAGCTATGATCGGCCGTGCGCGTAGCGCCGCTTCGGCTCGGGTTTCGCAACGCGATAGAAAAGCTCAAGGTAACAATGTGAATTTGCAAATTGGCATCGAAACGTAGACGTGAGTCTGATTTCCTGGTATCTGATATTCATCATTAAAGAGATTCTTTGTTAATAAAGGAGGAGGAAAACAAGATCGAGCGCACTTTGATGTCCTTCGAATTGTATATTTTTATTGGAGTTACCTAAGAGAGCATGATAATAACGTATGGTGATTGAGATAGAGGATAGTTCATTCAGGATTTGAACAAATTTGGAATGTTCTATTAGAATTTAAAAAACTGAGAATGTTATAGTATGAATGATTCCCCTTTACCGGAAACCTAAAGAACTGAAAGTAGCCTTATTAATTTGAATAGGAGAAAAATCGGCGTTTTCTATGTATTAACCCTTTAACGATCGAAAGGCCGCCAGTTAAGGCCTCAAGTTATCTTTTGTTAGCCGCTCATTCTCTCACAATTTATTGCAGATATTAGTATGGCAAAGGTTAACAGTTGATGTTTCACGTATGATCACATCAAGAATTCATCCCCATTGCTATTAATTATCTTCAATGTAGATCATTCAGATCATTACCTGTGTCTGATACCTAATGTTTCTTTCTACTTGTGGTTCACAGTGATCGATATTCATAAAATTCTTTGGTCGCATGATACCAGATACCAACGTTGCAAACACGTCATACAAATGTTTACACGTGTTTTTTTTTTTCTCCAGATCCCATTAGCATTCCTTCATAGGTCATGCTTAGTTTTTTAAAGTGACAATCTTTCGTTCTGACGTAATCATGGTTTCATGATGTTCGATAATACCGCGTGCCACCATCGACTAAATATGGTGGACGAGACCGAGGATGTTACTTGTTTTAGACCTCTTTGATATTCACACCGGCAGTGGCAACCGGTTTTGAGATCAATTCACGAATTTCATCCACCAGCTTGTTGGCGCCAGTAACACAACACGGTGAATCGCATTCATTATCTCCTTTAATGGCTACACATCGCTCGTTAATCGGCTGTAGGATATAATTTCTTGCATGCATTACCAATACTCTCTTAAATAATTTCATTACACTTAAAGTTTAGTTACACCTCATTGGGTTGGAACTAAGTTTCTTTCCTTTAAATGCAAAGCATTTTATACGTAAGATAGGAGGGTTTGGTAAAAATTGTTTATTCTATAATCTTCCATAATAATGTTAGAAGGATTTCCAACTGTACACATTATTATCCATTCTTTTAAATAGGAGCTACAAATTTTAGGTTTCATAATATTTAAACTTGTCAAATTATAGAAAACTCTGTTTCTATAAATTCCCAATTTCCATTAGAATTCATCTCCAAGATATCTAAAAGTGGAATTTCTAGAATATCTAGCATAGAGTTTCTTAAACAGGAACCGTAGCGTGTAGATTTCATTTTTATAATATTTAAACTTTTGAAAATATTGACAAACTTTTTTACAATTTTCCTTTCACGATTTTCATTAGAATTCGTCTCTAAGAAATCAATCATGATCTAAATTCAAACTTCCAGAAAAATGCAACTTTTTCGAAGCTTCCAACCGCAGCTTCAAGCTCTACAACGAATACATCGTTCGATATTATTCAACAGAGTATGTACGCAAGAAAAATTGGATGCATCAGCGAGTGACTCGTTGAGCGTGATTGAAAATCGAATCGGTCACAGAGGTTGTGAAGATCGCGTTACGCGGGATGTTCATTAGATCAGATTCCAGGAACAAATTGCCACCTGACCTTAAAAGTAATCGAATCGGCACTACTATTAACCTTGTTTACACATGGATCGTCTCCTTACATCCATGCGGAACCGATGTATCTTGGATCGTATGACTATTTGTACAGATCTAATCACAAAGCACAGCACGTGTCAGCCGGTCAAAGAGCTTGACACTATACAAAGTTTATTTTGGTAGCATCTTGTCTGCTATATTTGTCACTACAAGTAAATTAAAATAAGGCTACTGCTTTATATAGCCATTTCATTATATGTAGGATTTACCTGAACTTAATTGGTCATCGGACTTGCATGGTTTCTTCTCTGTACTTTTTTTCTCAATGACTCACGTGTGACGACTCGAAGCGTTAGATAATGATGCATCGATCTTTATATAGTATGTATTTGGAAAGTAGAACTGCGTCGTAATCTTTTATGGTCGATTTTTTAAGGATTTGACCGATTTATATTTCAGTAGTTTGGTATTCATCTTGGATTAGTTATCATTGTAATGCAGTAATTCTAATTATCTTACGATATATCTTATAATATCGTTACAAATCGGTTAGTTACTATCGCAACGCAATAATTCTAATTATCTTGCAATATAATATTGTAACAATTATCATTATATAGGTTTCCTTTACTATTGAATATGAATTATTTATATTATTTTAAATTCTATACTTTTCACAAATTTATTGCGATGGAGAAATTTGGAAAGGATTTCTAGAAATCTTATTTTATTGTCTCTTTTAGCTTCTTTTACTATTTATTTATTCATTTCCCTAATTCTAAAATTCATCCTATTTATATTCATTTTTCTTATCATACAGAAGATTGTACAATCTTCGTACATTGTAAGTATTATGTCCGAAAAATCTCATAGGGAAAATTATCTTTAACCGTATCGTGCATGCATGATCCAATGTTCGATAGTTTCGCTCTAATCGCGAATTGATCTCGTAGAACAGAGGCTTCTACCCACGCGACCGACCTACTACCACCGGCTCGCCCACAGATCGCTCATGAATAGTTAATTAAATCGCGAATCGCGACATTTTTCTCTAGTTTTTTACTAGAAGAGATCGCGAGCTACGAGATAATACGCTCGACCTACGTTGTAATTAAATTATCGAGACAGCTACGATACATATTTCTTTTTTTATTCTATCTTCTTCCAATGATCGAATAATTTATATTGAAATAAATAGTGTGAAATTGCCCCAAAAATTAATGAAGAGTAATATTTTAAAAATTCCTAAGTATCAAAACGAAGTTAAAATAGTTAAAAATAAAGTAGAAATATTACAGGAACCTACGATATACGATTGAATAGTGAAAGGATAATATTCGAGTACTCAATATATCCAAATTGTACGTAATTAAAATTTGTTAACAACTTTCCTTTTGATTAATTTATTCAATATTTACTAAATATTCAATTACTGGAATTCGAATACACAGATACACGTTTCCAATTATTTCAAACTATATTTTTATTATATCTAAATATCAGACTTGAAATATATCTACTTGCACGTTCATTAAACTCTTAAATACAAAATTTTACAGCATCATCATCGATCGATTTGTACTTGAACACGCCTCGTTGATCCCTGTTTTACATAACTTTACGCTTAATAACTTGGCCCATAGGAAATGAACTTCCTGTCTTACGTATCAGCAAAGTGCAATTAAAAAAAAAAAAACGTATTACGATTTGTGTTATCATGCGTAACACATGATACGAATCTTGATCTTCCACTACGCAATGTGACGTCCACTGTATCCACTTTAGTATTATAATTTTTTTTTTCCTTTTTGTAAATGGTATTTCGTGGCGTTCGACTCTTCAACGGAGTTGAAGACCAAATGAAGATAAACGAAGCTTGTTTGTCCCGTGAAAGCATGCTTTTTGTTTCGTTTGATTTGCATTGTTCTGCGTTGTTTTGCATGACCACAGACCAGATGGATCATCTCTGGGAAACGCACGGCCGTCGATTAAGCGAGGCTGGCCTGCGCAGAGGATCAGGTAG
Organism: Bombus pascuorum; assembly: GCF_905332965.1. Classification (NCBI taxonomy): domain Eukaryota; kingdom Metazoa; phylum Arthropoda; class Insecta; order Hymenoptera; family Apidae; genus Bombus; species Bombus pascuorum. The sequence continues at coordinate 4,830,999 of NC_083490.1, forward strand.
GTGCTTTGTTTTTCTTTTTTCTATTTTTTCTTCTTCCAGTTTTTTATGTTTTTGTTACAGTGAATGCAAAAAATAATCGTTACATTTTTAGAGATTTAAATGATAAGATATTAACCCTGCCATGTTCTTTGGTCACTTTTTATCCAATCGCATTTCCCTATCAACAAATTATAATATTTATTAAAGTATTTAATACGAAAAATATAATAAGAAATAATCGAGTGCACCGCAATGCAAAAAGAGTAGTGAATTTCGTATGACTTCATTCTTGCATCGACTGCGATAGAATTTCTGTTATCTTGGCATTCGTCCAGAAACTGTGATTCTCGCAGTACTTAAATCAACACACCCGTGACCTCAGATTCTTTTAGACCTGACTAATCTTTCTGAAAATGAACGATTATTCTCGCATCGGTCCGCGATAACGATTACATACAATTACATCGTTTTTCCTGTGAATTTGTGTAGCTTTTGTTGCGTGTATGCCTGATACCTAACGAACGAACTCTATAGCCGATACTAACGTAAAAATTAAAAGAAAAAGGAATATTTCACCGACAGGGATCTTTGCCAACATTATTAAAAAGAAGCGCTCGAATTAAAAACTCCACTCAACGAGTTTATCTTTCTCTGTAAAATAATGAAGTAAGTTAATTAAAAAAAGGGGATATTTTGGATCAAAAATTCCATTCGACGAGTTTACCTTCTTTGCCTAAATAAAATAAGAATAAAGAAGGGAACTCGTATTTAACGAGTTTATCTTCCTTTATAAAATAAATCGAAAAGAGAGTACTTGAACGAAAAACTGCGTTTCTAAAATATCGAATCGAGAAAAATTATAGCAGAAGAAAAGGCTCGATTTAGAGAATCCACTCAACGAACCTATTTTCCTCCCTGAAATAACAAATTAAAAGAGAAAAGAAAACACGCTCGAACAAAAAACTCTAACGAAGCAAAGCAAGCCAGCAGCGCAATTAAACACGCTTATATGTAATTCCACCCTGATTAGATAACAGCGTGGTTCTGACGGAGGACACGGACAGCTTCATAATAGGAGATCGAGTATGGGTCGGTGGCACGAAACCGGGCTCCATTGCTTATATCGGCGAAACTCAATTTGCCCCTGGAGATTGGGCTGGAGTGGTACTGGACGAACCTATTGGTAAGCTCTAATCGTCATTCTCGAGGAGGAAATCATCTTCGATGAAAATTAACGAACGAGTGGACGCTTCAGGCAAGAACGATGGATCCGTGGCTGGCAGTCGGTACTTCCAATGCGAACCAAAGCGAGGAATATTCTCTCGATTGACCAGACTGACCAGAGCACCGTTGACCGATATCATCACTGCAACATCACCGATACAAAAGACACCTACGTCGCCAAGTGACAGCGCGAAAGGAAGCCTCAGCAAGTCCATGTCTCCGTCTCTAAGTAAGGAACGCTGCAAGAGATATTCTCCTCGTCCGTAGTGTGCTTGAACTTTCTGTTTGAGAACGCTTGGAACGAGAGCCGTGCAAGAAGAATCTGAAAGAATTTGTTTCTTTTCTTTTTCCTCTTTTGGGTGTCTCCTCTCGTTAGAATCGTAGAATAGAAACGAGTTGTTCGTTTGCTGTTCGAGAATTTTGTAGGTTTAAGATGTACATTATAGAGTATCGTGTAAATTGTACAGTATAAGTTGCATTAGGTTGCTGCATAAGTTATATCTGCTAGAGTAGATCTTGCAGAAATCCGATGTACAAAATTGATCTACGTGGATCTTTCGTGATGCATCTTTTATAAAGATCATTGAATTTATCCTTAATGAATTTATCGTATGTTGCATTTGAACGAGCTCAAAATTGTTTATTCGTTTCCGTGGTTGAAAATGATGAAAATTTCTTGGTACCAGATTTGTCATCATACAAATTGAACGTTCTTTATTGCTTTTATTTTCCAGTTACTTTATTATAAGTCTGTTATTTCATTGGTATCGCGTATGCCTTATAATGTAAAATTCTAAATCAGATGATATATATCGGTTAAAATTTTTCAACAAATGTAACGAGTGGGTGTTCTAATATTTATGGTAGACAGTGTATACGTATGGAATTGTCATATTTATTATAACATCGACTGCGGCCTATTTATGTAAATCAAGAATCAGATAGAATTTATGCAACAACCTATTATTTGACAATCGTTGATTATTTCAGGATCGTTTAGGTAAGGAAATGGTCTCTGCAAAATTCTCTGTTAAATTATTTACGCTTTTCTGAGTGGACGTCCAGTTGCACGCTGTACAGCTTAAAGTTGCACCATGTAGACTGTTTTATTATTGTGTCTAATACATAGCATGCTGTATAATATTCCCTGTTCTGTAGCGTTATCACCTAAACATTAAAAATTTTAAATCTCTCCAAATAGAACGACGTACTACTGTCTCCTCCATTATGCATTGTAGCGTAGTCTAGGTTTTTCGATATCCGATTATTTATGTAATTAATTTTCCACGCAACGAGTTTTGTCTGTTTAATAAATAAATTTGGACACCGCTTCCTCACTTTCTTATCGTCGATTAAATTGTAAAAATTGTAAACGTAGAAACAGTGCATTTTTGGATTAACCCTCGACTAAGATTTAGATTTAAACGATCCTTACAAATATATTATTTCTTTAAAAAATTCCTCGCTATCGAATTCTCAATGTTTACAGATTTTAATTAAATTGTCTGTAAAACTATCAACGAGTTTCTTTTTCATTTGTGTTCCTTATTTCATCATTATTACTACTAATATTAGAAATATTTTAAGATTCACATATTTATTCTGCATCTTTTTAAAAACATCTTACGTTCAAAATATTTGTGGTAGCATAACTATATGAACCTTACACTCATTAGGAATCTCGTTTCTAACTGTAGTCGAGGGTTAATTCCAATCACCAGTATCTTAAACAAAGATACTGACAAGGACTGATAATTGAGTGACAAAGTGGTTTTACGTAGTCTTACCTTAATGTTTTATGCATGTATCCTTCTACTCTAAAAAATTCATCTATTATAAGAAACGTATTGTAACTCGTCACGCAGACGCATCAACGACGAGTCTATCGTCCACGGTGTCGCAGAGGGATCTCAGGATAGGTGACAGGGTAATAGTATCGTCCAGTCAAGGCAGCAAAACCGGTGTCCTCAGGTACATCGGCATCACAGAGTTTGCACTTGGCGATTGGTGCGGTGTGGAACTAGATGAGCCGATTGGAAAGAACGATGGTTCCGTCAACGACAAGAGGTCTGCATCGATATTCGAAATTTATAGTCTGGACCAAAAATTTCAGTCGCCCAATATCGCTTCCCTAATCAATGCGTGATGGATTTTTCCTCATTTTAACAATTTTTTATGCCCTGGAGAGATATGTATCAGTCTTTACATTTTTATTCTTATTCATTTGAATAAGATTCATTTTGTTATGATTCATTTTGTTATTTAACATTTACACATTCCTCGCGATTCCCTTGTTAAGTTACAACGTGTTTGTCAAAGAAAATAAGACAAATTATTTTATTACTTTGGTGCTTGGATCTAAGAGAAAGAAACTTATCTTCTTAGATTCTTTGGACTTTTTATTATCTTTCTTTTGCTTTTAGATTTTGTCTTTGTTGAATTCTTTTATTTTTTGATAAATCTTATCAACGAAATATATTTTTTAATACCTCTGCAAGTCTAATCTATGATACGTAAAGCAGAGGAACGATACTTTGACTTTGAGCTGTAGAAATGTCTAATTCAGATCATAATAGGGCACAAGTATTCGCAGCGTGGGAGTAGCGTTTTGTTCGATCAAGCTTCTCCCTAGATTCTGCAACTTCGAATTAATTAACTCGATTCGATCACGCCAATGGCTGTATTTATAACTTCGATTGCATACAAATGTAAACGGATAACGACGACAGCCTTGACATTTATTACCAGTATTCTCTTTTACTCTTGAAAAACGATCAGAAAAAAGGTCAGACTAAATTTCCATTAGTTCCATTAATTATATAACAAAATGAATCATACGTCAACAGAGAAATCTCTGTGCTACTTAGAAAGAGGATAAAGTTTGAGAAAAACAATATAAAAAAATTAATTAGCTCCTGCTTTCTGCCTCTGCTTTGCTAATCAGTTTAGCATTCATTCAGGTACTTCGAGTGTCGACCTAAATACGGTCTCTTCGCACCCGCGCACAAGGTCAGCCGGTCGCCGTCCAGCAAAAGGTCATCGTGCATAGTGCACAAGCCAACTGGCGCCGCCCTGAACACGTCCCTGAGGAAGACCGGTTCCAGAGAGTCATTGCTCTCGATGTCGAGCATCGTCAGCACCGCGAGCACAGCCACCAAGGCTGGTGCCAGCGCCGCGAGGGTAAGATTCACGGTGCCAGAGTGAGGAAGATCGCCTGCAGCTTGTATCTTCTCTGCAGAATGCAGATTTCTGACTGTCCAATTTATTTGCCACTCCGCTCGAACAATCAGGGGATTAAAAGAATAGATTTCTCATTTGGAACGATGATTTTCGCGGATTTTCATACGTCTGTGAGAAATTTGGAAACGCGTAAATGCGCAGAATGTGCGTATACGATATCTAGAGTACAAACTTTCGCTTAGGTTCCATTTCTCAATAAAATTTGAATCTGTATGAATATCCGCTGTCTATGTATTACGAACGCGTTGATGTTCAAAAATTTAGGATCATGCACCATTTTGTAATTATATGTAATTGAGATTGTCAGTACTATATGAACACACATCTGGCTGTTTTGTTATATATTCTATGTATTTCTAAAATTTTGAATCTTTACAAAAAAGAAAAGAAAAAGGAATAAAATTTTAATTTGGTTATCCTGCAAAGATAAAAAAAGAAACTCGAACAGATGGTGGCAATGGCCTTAAAATTTTGGAGAACGTGTATTTGCTTTGGTACTAGATTTGTACCTTAAGATTCAAAGTATTAGATACGCTTTCTTGTAGAATAAATAATTCTCTGATTATTCCAAGGGGTACAATGAACGCGTTTCTGCTAGTTTGTATGAATAAAGCATCACCTCCTTTAAACCTGCTTTGAAACGCGTTTGCGAGTGAAACTGCGAGTTGTTAGCTTGTTAGTCCTATAGTGACGTTGTTAGATTGATATAGACACACATACATATATATATATATATATATATATATATATATATATATATATATATATATATATCTGTATGTGTATGTGTGTTACATTTGTTATCGTTGCTGTTGTTTTTGTTAATAACATTGTCGATCGTTAGAGATTAGTTTAAGTCGAACTTAATTTACGATCCAAAGAGATGTCCAGTATTCCTAATCTTTGGACGTATTTAACTTTATAGAACGCTTAAAAAAAAAGTCATATATTCGTACAGTATTCTTTTCACAGAGTCTTTATATATTTTTTTTATCGAGAGAAAAATGATATATATATTTATTTATTGGAAGAAGAAGTAAATAAGAGGTAGGAGTTGAGCGGATTAATTGTATGGCTGTTGCATGATATATTTTTGTTTTTTGTTGCATCTATAATTCCAGCGGCCTGGTTTTCGCACCTCAACACCTGCACGAATCACCCTGCAGGTGAGATTATGATCTAACATTTATTTCGGTTACTTATCAATACCCTCTTTAATTAGAAGTATAATAGACGATATTCTTCATACACTTCACACAATAGAAATACATTAACAAACGTATTGTGACTATGTATTTGCATAATTTCAGATATAATCAGTATGATTTGAAAGTTAAGATTTGTCATGTTGATTCATTTAGAATTTAGAATATTATAGTGCGTTACCACTAGTTGTATAGTACATAATAAGTAGTTTACAAAAGTATTTTGATACTTGTATGTGATGTTAATAAAATCATCCGTCCATTCCTCTTAATCTCCTTAAAAATCTCATTCCCACCTGGATGAGTATATACTTCTCTAGTAAATTAATTTTTTTTTTTTACTTTATTTGTTTAAACTGAACGAAAGCATTCTAAGTTATCAGTATTGTGAAATTTATCTTCAATCATTTATTTCGCTGCCATTTGTGATGCGACTCGTATTTATTTAATTAAACGTCATCAAATCGAGTGTGTAATAAATAATTCAACCTGCTCGATATACAGGCTTTTGAGATTCGTGTTGAGAATAAAGTATTCGACGTGTATTTATCGTTAGCGACACAATGTCGTCGTTGTTGTATGCAACGATAATTATGTATATTTAAGTTGCAAATTCTGTATCTGTGTAACGCTATGCGGTTTGCATTTTTATCGTGCAAACTTAGTTTGCTTTTCACGCATTCATCAAAAACCGGTTCTCAAGTAACGTAAGAATGGTGACAAAAATCTGCCAAGATAAAGAGCACATTATGAATAGAACAAACGTGGTCTTTGCATAAGTACATAGACACACAGTTTTGATGGCAATAATTAAATATTTGCTTCTGTTATGATCAACATAGAAAGTGTTATTATGATATAAACTCGCGCGATTATGATATGAATTTTTTGATTAAATATGTATTATAATGCTGCATTGAGAAATCCTTTCAATAGAGCATTCCTAATAAATATATAAATGATATTTGCAATTTTTTTTATACATATCTCCACCATTTTTAGGAAACGTTAAAGGAGAAACAACAGGAAATCGAGATTCTCCGGAAAGAACGAGATTTAGAACGTGAACGAATTACGAAAGCCGCAAATCAAGCAGATCAGGCAGAACAGTCGCTTATTTCAGTAGTAAAAGAATATGAGCAGGTTGTAGTATTATCATGCGTAGTTTATTTAGTCGTTTAATATTATGATGATATTGAAAAGTGTCATTTCAATTTTAGTATCGCGAGAAAATGCAAAAAACTGTTACTGACGCGGAGGTTGCGTTTTCAAAATTACTCGAAGAGAAAAATGCACTTGCTTTACAATTGGAGGAAGAGAAGAGGAAGTGTGAAGATCTCCTGTTTCGTTTCGAGGAAGAATCGGTTAACAAGGATGATATTCAGGTACACATCTTAACTGTATACAGTTTTTATTCCAGACATAAAACGATATATATTAAAATATATTAATTTAATATGAGATATATTGTAAGGTAAGTGTGGACATTTATAGGAAGAATTTTAGAAATAACTTAAACGAACGACAAAACACTAGGTGGAATAGAAAAACATGTTCACGGTTTTTATATTTTTTCTTGTTTCACTTTGTTTTGCCAAATTTCTACTTCTGTTCTAAAATGTTTAAATATACATCGATTGCTTGGCAAAATTTCAAAGAACTACAGAATATTAAAATTAGGGACTAGATTAACATGCTTTTCCTAGCATTAGGAGCTTGTAGATAAAATGGTGATGGGCAAAGCTAGTATATACATGGTATATACATATGTAACTCAATTCAAAACGATAAAGTGTTAAAATCCCCACCGCCTCAAATTATTCGTAAACAATAATTAAAAATTTGGAAAGTTATTTAAGTTTAAAAAGATAATTTACCAAAAATGAAAGATTTCGTATGGTATATGACAAAAGCTTGTTTCTAGGCTATGGGTTAACGTAAAAAACTTATCGTTTATTTTCAGAAAGAAAGAAGTGAGCAATGTGTGAGTATCCGATGGCAGCCATTTGGGATAGAGGAGGGGTTGATGATGCTGTTTTTCTGCACTGCTTCTCTTACCATCATTGTATTCATATCGTTTAGCATTTCATCACAAGTTTGTTAAAATGATATGTGATGTCGCAGTATCTCTTCGATGCTTTCCCCAACTAATTAATTCTCAATCTTCGTTGACATTAAATATTAGAGTTGAAATTATACTAGCACTATTTGATGCTCGTTTGTAAATTATTTAGGGTATATAAAAGAAAAAGATGAAAAAAAGGATTATAGATTGAAGAAGTTAAATTTGTATCATGTAATGAATAGAGTTTTATCTAATCGTTACGTACAATCCGTTAGAAAGGTGCGGGATTAACATGCTTTACGGTGCACTATGAACATAATTGCTATTTTCAGTATTGCTTTTTTTCACGCCAAATTTGCGCTTTACATATGAATCAATTATTAATATGTAGTTAATAATTAAGTCATCGTACGATAAATTTAAGAATCAATGTAATTCTTTTTTATTTATTTATTTATTTATTTATTATCTATTTATTTAATATTTTGTTTATCATACTGTGTTAAATTTGTATATTTTTGATTCCATTATGTTACACACGGTTATATATTGTTATTCTGCAAAATCAAATAATATGTCTTACACTTGTTGAAGCATACAAAAAACAATTATATTTTGTATTTTATTGCACTCTCGCCTAAACCAACTTCATCGATAGAAAATTGATATTGTATACCTTAATGCACTTTGTGTTAGTTAATGTCTGTTTAGATTGATTTATTATTATACTAAACAAGTACGTTTGTGGTTAGGTGATAAATACTGTAAATGAAAGTAAGATCAAAGATCTTGAAAAGCTGTTGCTGGAAGAAAGAGAACGTGTCGGTCAACTTGAACGTGATAGCATCAAATTATTCGAAACGGAAGAAGAACTGGCCCGTCTTCGCAATGAAGTCTCAAATGTTACTGCTCAAGAAACGCTGCAACTTGAAGGTATTTTGGGAAAGGATTTTATCATGTACTATTTTGTACAATTTATTTTAATCGCGAATTGATTTAGACTTACAGAATCGTAATAAAATTTTGGAGGAAAGTAGAAATAATCTTGAGAATGAGGTGCAAGAGAAAAGAATACTTATGGAGCAATATATAAATCAAATAACTCAATTGGAATCAAAATTGAAAGAAAATCAACAAGAAAGCGCGGTTCATAAAGAATCAGAGACAAGTTTGCGGATAGAAATAGAACGTGCGACGAAAGATTTGGAGAAAAAGAATACGTTGATAGAAGATATGAAAAAGGAATTTGAACACAGTACAAATACTTTGAAAGAGCAGTTGCAAAAAGCTACAGAAACGATAGAAAATATTAAAAAGGAAAGTACAAGTGAAAAGGAATTATTAAAGTCAAAGTATGATAAGATAGTTGAAGAGAAGGAGAATCTTTTAAAAGCAAAAACAGAAGAATTAGAACTACAATCAAAAAAACAATTAGAAGTACAAAATGTTGCATTGGAGAATCTTAAGACTGAGAATATGAAGCAAATTAGCAAACTTTCAGAGTCTTTCAATGAACAATTGAATATGAAAGACTCGAAGATTAAAGAAGTTTCTACTAAGCTTGATCAAAAAATATCTGAGACTGAAAAACTGATGGTTGAACTATCCACGCAAATTGATATAAATAAGAAGAAAGATGAAGAATTATCTGTTGCTTTAAAGAAACTGGAAGGTATGTTCATAATACAAGATATCTAGGTACCAAACTAAAAAAATTTGTAATCTTAACTTATATTACTTAAATTAATTTACAGAACTAAACGAAAAGCTCAAGTTAATGGAAGAAAAGAATTGTTTGCTTTCTAAACAAATCCAAGAGTACGAAAAAATTGCTGATGATAGTTTTAAAATAGTCCAGGAAAAGCAGAAGTTGGTAAGTACTTCTTTCTATAAATATTATGTTCTACTACTAAATGTAATTTTTTTTACTACTTTAGGAACACGATATCGCTTCCTTAATGGCTACCGAGGCCAATTCCTCAGTCCAGTTGAAGAAATTAAGCGAAGAGTTGAAAGTGAAAGAAAAGGAACTATCAGAACTTCGTTCAACAACTGCAGCTGAAATAGAAGAATTAACTAAACGTTATCAGGGTCAGATTGAAGAGAAAGCAAAATGTATAGAAGAAGCAAATGCTTATATATCTCAGAAATCATTATTACTCAGTAAATTAGAAAATGATGTCCTTGAATTGAAGTCTATCCTTGCCAATAAAGATGAAGAAATAAAAAATCTCACACAAAAGACTTTAGGTAAAACATATAAATATCAAATTTCAGTAATTGTATCACTAAATTAAGATTACTGTCGTCTATGTTTCAGATTTACAAAATGCACTTACTTCATCGGAACAAGCTAAGACAAATCTGGAGAATGAATTCCAAGGACTTCAAAGCAATATAGAACAATTAAATCAACAAGTTGCTGGTACAGAAAATAAACTGTCGCAAGTCACTTCTCAAAAGGAAAAATTGGTAAATAATTACTTTATTTAAAGTTTAAAAGATGTAATTTTTAGATGTAAAATATTTAATTATTCGTTTTATATTTAGGAAGCTGATATTGCAAATTTGATAAATACTTCCGCTGATTCATCGGAGCAACTTAAGAAATACAACGAGGATTTACGATCAAAAGAAAAAGAACTTGATGAATTTAAAGATAAAGCATTCAAGAATGAAACTATACTCAAATCATTAGAGTTGAAGTTGATTAATATCGAAACAGAATTAAACAAAGCTAATACATTAATTCAAGAACAATGCTCAGAATTAGAAAATAATAAATCTGAATTGGAAAAAGAGAAGAAATTGAATGTGGAGTTATCTAGCAAAATAAAAGGATTTGAAACAGAAAATATAGAACTTGAAAAACAAATAAAAGAAAATGATCACATTAAAGAAGAACTTAAAGAAAGAACTCAGGAATCATTGAATCTTTCGAATGAACTAAAAAATAATAAAGAGAAAATTCTTAATCTACAAAAACAACATGAAACTTTAAAAAATTCACATAAAGAGGAGGTGTCTTCTCTTCAGAAAGTGATTGATAACATAAAGACGGAATTAACTACTTCTCAAGAGACAACAAGGGCTTTGCAAAAGATCAAATCTAAGTTAGAAGCTAATCAAAGTGCAAGTCGTTGGACAATTGAAGAATTGACAGAAAAACTCGAAGCTGAAGCAACAAACCGTGCGAAATTAGAATCATTAATGACAGAAAAAGATTCTAATCTGCATGAGTTACAAAAAAAATATGAAGAATTACAGAAAGCGAACGAAGCTTTGATAGCTAATCAAGAAGCTACTGACAAAAATCTTACTACATCGTTAGATAGTATGTTCAATGAAGTAAAAGAATTGAGGGATAAACTAGATGCTGCTGCAGAAATGATTAAAGTCAAAGAAGATACTCTTGTACAAATGAAAAAAGAAACTGAACAAACTGAAGCACAAATTTTGAAGCTTAATGACACTGTTGCGTCTATTCAAAGGGAACAAACGGAGAATGTAGAGGAAATTAAAAAATTACAAGAAACTCTATCAAAGAAGGACAAGGAAATATCTAACATCACGGAAACAAAAATTTCTTTAGAAAATAATCTAAAATCTGTAGAATCAAAATTAGAGGAAAATATAAAAACGTTAGAATCACAGTTGAATACTGTACAGAATGAACTAGATGTAAAAAATAATATGCTTCAGGAATCAGAACATATAATAAAAGAATTGAAAAGCTCCAAAGAAGAATCTGTGATGAAATTACAAAATACTTTAGAATGTGAAATGAAAGCTAAACAAACTGAGCTTGAATTTGCAATGCAGAAAAATTCTGAATTACAAAAACATCAACAATCGCTTCAAGATACGATAGAAAAACAAGTTAATGATTTGAATAACAAAGAAGTAACAATCGATAAATTAACAGCACAAATTAAAGCCTTAGAAGATGCACAAATGAAAAAATTGAAAACGGATGAACAGATGCAAAATGAAGAAGTTAAACTTATGCAAAGTAAACTAAGTGAGGCGATTAAAGAAAATAGAAATTTAGTTGACAGTAAGGAATCTCTTGAAAGATTACTTGTAGAACAGAAAAAGAAAATTGAAATGTTAACAAATACCATACAAACTAAAGAAAAAGAAACCGAGAAAAATATTCAAAATTTGGTAGAAAAATTAAACCTTGTATCCACGGAATCTGCACAGTTAAAAGAAGCACAAAGTAATTTGTAGGTACACAAAAAGTAGTTTCATACTTTTCTAATAATTCACACGTTTATATGGACTTTACATTTCAGGGAAAGAGAAAATAAACAAATTACTGCTAAATGGACAGAAGCAACGAGTCAATTAAAACTTACTCGTGAAAACATAAAGAATAATTACGATGTAAGTACTTGATTTTCAATTTAATGTAAATTTGCTACAAATACATATATATTATATATAGATTTTCATTTATATTATAGGCAGCAGGAGGTGATATGAAACAACATATGGGTAAAATTTATTTAAAATTAATTAATCTTCTTTGTTCATTTTTCAATTCTATTGTAAAGCTAAATTATTAATTTCAGTTGATAAAGATATTGACATGATAAAGTTAAAAGAGGAATATGAAACAGCAAAAGGTCAAATAGATTTTTTAAATTCTGTAATAGTGGAAATGCAACGTAAAAACGAAGCTTTACTATGTAAAGTTGAAGTTCTTGAAATAGGAGTACCTGCCAATGAAGCTGATGAGTATACCAAGTTCGTAATATTTAATTTTTAAATAAGCCTATGTTATAACAATGATATGACATCCATTAATTAATTCTAGAACCACATTAGAAAAACGAATGGCTGCGCCACGTATGTTCTGTGATATTTGTGAACAATTTGATTTACACGAAACGGAAGATTGCCCACGACAAGCTCAAGACTTTCTAGACACGGAAAAGGTTGTAAAGACCCCGAAGAAAACACCGGTGGAAAGACCGTACTGCGAAAACTGTGAAAGTAAGAATTTATTCTTTAAAACTTTACAAATTGCAATTCTTTCTATATCCATCTATAATATTCTTTTTCCTAGGAACAAAAGCAAGCGTTTAAAATTCTCTTTTAAATGACTTTTTTAATTCCTAGAAAATATTAGTTAAAAACTGGACAAATACCTTAACACAGACTAATACAACGTTTTTATTTTAAGTATACACAGAATATTTCACACTAATCCGTCTAACAATTTTTCGTATGTCTATCCAATTCCATTTACGATTGTTTTACCTGTTTTACAGTGTTTGGACATGATACTCGTGATTGTGATGATGCCGAAACCTTTTAATGGCGTGTTGTCATTTGTTGACCTATTTCATTGCTTCTCAAAGATCTTAGATGCAAAAGAAAAGACCTGTTAAAATTTTTGCAGAGTATATTTTTATATAAAAGAATTTAATGCTACAATTTTGTGCATGTCTTCCTGCATAGGAATATGCGTGTCCATTCAAAACACATCGACAATTCGATGAGAAATGTGTGCTCCTCGTGTTAAATTTATGATTTGAAAGTCTATATATGTTCACCAGAATGTTTTTCTGTGTACATTCGTTGCGCTTCCACGTGATTGTTAAAGTACAAAGTCATATACCAGTTCTATTATCACTTACGACTAAGTTATTTTATGATACATTGCTGAATTATATTATAGAATGGGAGCATAGTTTATTATTTGTATAATGAACAGTTAAACGTATACCATGCGAAACTTCGAACGTCAAGGAACGTTCGAAAGACAAATGTAATTATGTACATACTAGTTATTTATGTCAACCTGTAACTGTATTTAATAATTTATTTAGTATCAGAAAACGTCACACATTTAATAATAGTTCCTTTAATTGACAAACTCAATGATCGAGCCATTAGAATTAGTTCACAGTGTTTCTTCACAATGTCTCAGAACTTATATCAACATAATTGGTAGTACATTTTTCTGAAAAAAGTTTGTACTGAAATATAATGAAAGTAAGTATTTATTATTTTGTATGTATGTTTTTCTTTGCCATTAATCTTTGTACAAAATTCGTTTCAGCAGAATTGTACTACTATAACTTACCATTGTCTTGCCTTTTAACTTTAAGCTTTAATACAGGGTTGATATCTTGTCTTAAATCTGAATCTTGTCATGAAATGTACATTTAATAAATTATAACTAAACTTTGTAGTTAAAAAAAATAAAATTGTAAGAGACTGATCTTAGCATTTTGCATAAATTTATTTAAATTACACAGCAATGACTTACTTTAAATAACAACAACCGATTTTTTATTATATGTTTCCTATTTTTTAAAAGAAAAATTGATTTAAGATGAAGAGTGAAATCTTTTTTTTGCTTTTATTTACTTATTCATATGTACAAATACCAGTCATTTTCAGTGTACTTATTAAAATAAATCAGTTTTCTTAATAATCTAAACACTTGAGATATATATTAATCCATTACATATATACAATAATCAATATAAAAGAAAAAAGATGCGATTTAATCTAGTCCTTCCTTTTTCTCCTTAATAGCTTCCTGAAATATTACACACACAATATTATAGTCATATAACAAATCATGATATATGTTTATCCTTTACCTTAAAACGTTCTTCAAATAGTGAGAGTTCTGCTATAAGATCTGTAATAGCATGCATAAAAGCATCATGTGGCGTATAGTCTGATGTAGTTTGGATTCTAATTACAAATTTGTGTTCTAATGGATGTGGAACTTTGTATCCAGCAAACAAGACTTGAGGATCTTTCAGTAGCTGACTAATGAACAATTGAAACTGTTAGTATGATATATCCATATTATAAAAATTACATAAACTTTTATGAAATTACAAAGATGTACTTGCGGATCATGTTTCCAAGGGTATGATCTTCCTTATTAACAGTGAAAATCGCAGCATTGGGAACTTTAGTGTCCTGCTCTTTGATTATTCTATAAATAGAGGAAAAATCATATGCATGTATTTCATTTTAATTGGTTAACCAATAATTTGTAATATTTACTTTTTTTCTCCTTCGTATAAAAGGAACGATTCGAAGGTCGGAGGCGCATTCATATTGTAGTTTAATTATATTTAATGTTTTATAGCTCTGGAGGATTCCTTTTATAAAATTTAATTATTAATACAAAACCACTACAATAACACAGCGACGACAGATCGCAAACTGAAAATTCGTCACAGTTTAAATCATTATAGATGAGAAAGTTAATTGCATTGCAACTGTAGCGCTCTCTACATTGCCAATGTTATTTTGTATATTTCAAAGCTGAATGATTCAGCAATAAAATACAAAAAGGAAACTTAACGATATACATATATTTATACATAAAAATTTCTATAGAGAAATCAAGCAAGCAAATAAAGAAAGAACAATTGTCATTTAAAACTTTCTATTGTTCCGACATTTTTTAATATAGCAATGTATATATTAACAGAAAAGAATTCAATATTTGAACGATATCGAAATTCATAGCAATCAGATTAGAAAGAAGGAGAAGACAGATCGTTTCTGAAATCTCATGATCGATGATCGAATATTTTCAAGACTTCCAAGATAAAGACTTTCCGAAATTTTCAATACTTTTGGAAGCTTTGGGGTATCAAATACCATTCGTAGTGATTCGAATTGTTCGCCACATGAACATATTCGACACGATTTGAAGTGCTTGACAACCGATCACTAGGCAGCACTACTGTAACACATAAAATTCTTTCGTAAGTCGATCTAATCCCAATGTCGTTCGTGACCAGTCGGCTAAGAAGCAGGACTTGTTCTGACTTCGCCGGAGCCGTAAAATAGTTGTCAAAATGGCGGGTGAAGGTTCTGCAAGTGCGAATCCAAATTGCGAAGTCGTTCGTGGACAAACGTTCGAGGTTGGGCCACGATATACGAATTTATCGTACATGGGCGAGGGTGCCTACGGGATGGTCGTGTAAGTGTCTTCGAGTCAATTTCTCTCGTTATTTCTGAAAACATTCGACCTCGTATTGACTAGCTGACAGGCCGAAAGATAAACAATCAAAAATACAGTCATCGAGTGAATTCACGATTTTATGATTAGATTTTCGCTCCATGATGCATACGAAAGATTTTGATTTTGCCCTGATTTCGTTTGTAGCCGCTACTAAGTGCTTTTCATCGTAATGTATCGTCGTCTTTTGGCGCCAGTTTTGAACACGGTTGTCACACCCTTTCAAACCCTTGTCCACTTGCGTGTTAATGTTACGACTTCCTTGTTTTCCATCGCTTATCTCTCACTTATCGGTCTTATCATTATACCATTAGTGAGATGACGAATAATATCTTCGTAGAACCGGCCAACTTTCATGTGCAAAATTTTTCAAATTGTCTTTGTTGAGGATTCTTTTACTGTTCCATTATGACCACTTAATTAAATTTTATATTTTATTTTTATTTTCAATATTTTAGAGTTGTAACTTGTAATCTTGATAACATTTTGGGAATTAAGTTCCAGCATATGTTTAATTTTTAAAAAGGAGATCTTTTAAATATTGTAGAACCATTTCCTGTATTGTGGTTTCAGATTAGGAGATACCAGTATATTGTATATAGGTTGCAGTGTAGATACTAAGATCCTTTGTTATTGATGTTGCTATATTTGGTATGCATAATATTGAAATAGGTTTTAATGAAGAAAAAGAAAGTTGTGAGTAATTTCTCAAATGTTGTTTCAAATGTTGGTTAAAATGTTGGAATTTATTTTTACAGATCTGCTTATGATAATGTAACAAACACAAAGGTAGCTATAAAAAAAATTTCTCCCTTTGAGCATCAGACGTATAGTCAAAGAACACTAAGAGAAATAAAAATTTTGACTAGGTTTAAGCATGAAAATGTGAGTAACTTGATGTATATATGTATGTATTAGCCGGCTAGGTACATATATAGAACTACTCTAAATATATACTTTCACTTTATATTTTTCTTTTAGATAATAGATATAAGGGATATATTAAGGGCACCTACTATAGAACAAATGAAAGATGTATATATTGTTCAATGTCTAATGGAAACTGATCTATATAAACTTCTCAAAACACAGGTCAGCATAATAAATGACTATGAGTAAAGTTATTTAAAGGAACATTAATATACTTAAACTTGTTTTATTTTCAGGCTATTAGTAATGATCACATATGCTATTTTCTTTACCAAATATTAAGAGGATTAAAGTACATTCATTCTGCAAATGTACTACACAGAGACTTGAAGCCAAGCAACTTGCTATTAAATACCACATGTGACCTTAAAATCTGTGATTTTGGTTTAGCTAGAGTTGCTGATCCAGAGCATAATCATGCTGGTTTTCTTACTGAATATGTAGCAACAAGGTGGTATAGAGCTCCAGAAATAATGCTTAATTCCAAGGTAAATAAATAATGGATTGTTCAATTTCAATCTAGAACGAATGTAACAAAATATTAAATCTCATTTCCATTTTGCAGGGCTATACTAAGTCTATAGACATTTGGTCAGTTGGTTGCATTCTTGCAGAAATGCTTTCAAGGAGAGCAATATTTCCTGGCAAACACTACTTAGACCAACTCAACCATATATTAGGAGTTCTTGGATCACCATCTCCCGAGGATCTTGAGTGCATCATAAATGAAAAAGTATTAATCGTTTCTTTATGTTTAGTAATTCTTTTGTGTTTAATATCATTTTGTTTCACTGAGAAAATGATATAGATTGCATTGAATAATTATATTTTAGGCACGAAATTATCTTCAATCATTACCATTTAAACCAAAGGTTCCATGGACAAGTTTATTTCCAGATGCTGATCTTCGAGCTTTGGATTTGTTAGATAAAATGTTGACATTTAATCCTAACAAACGGATTGTTGTGGAAGATGCACTTGCGCATCCGTATTTAGAGCAATATTACGATCCAGATGATGAAGTATATATTTTTTACCAGTAGACACCAATGTACAAATAACAAAGATAACTTTATAATAAATCCAATTTTTAGCCGGTTGCAGCGGAACCGTTTAAGTTTGATATGGAGCTTGATGATCTTCCAAAAGAAGTATTGAAACAATACATCTTCGAAGAAACTCTGTTATTCCAAAAGAATCATCAAGAAAACGTTATGTAGTCTACTGGTATTTACTCTCTTTCTGATCGCTGTCGAACCCCGAATGAAACAACAAGTGATCAATATATGTTAAAACGATCAATAATGTTTCAGCTGCGGCGAGCCTGCAGGACGACCGAAAAGGAGGCGAAGGTGTGACGTCAGAGTAACAGAAGTGTACTTCTTTTACAGTTATCTACAACGGAAGCAAGAAAGAAAAAAGAAAAATAAAGAAGACAGAACAAAATAAAACTTTTACGAAAACGTTTTATCGGAGCATGGCTTAAAAGTCGAGCTACAAAACATACACACAGGCGAATTTGAGAAAATGGGCGAAGGGAGCGGTGAATGAGGTAAAGAAATAAATAAACCGCAGTGTCCGTGCATATACTTGTACATTCGCATGTCTTTACCGGAGAAAAAAAAAGAAACAAAAATACAGTGTCCTTTTTTGTTATAATTGAATGCATAATATTAATTTGTACAATAACTTTTATTTATCCCGAATTATATATAGGTAACGCTAGTTGACGATTTATTGTTAATCACCGTATCATACACATTGTCTGTGATTTAATTGCCGAGCGAGTGACGTGGTCGGTGTAATGTGCGAGATATTCTAAGCCACGTAACGCGGCGACCGATAAAATGAATGTAAGTACGTAGAGAGAAAAAGAGGGGGAGAATGAGAGTGAGAGAATACGAGAGTGAGAGAGTAAAAGAGAACTTGTAACTGCGTGCTTGCTGTAACCAACGTGTACATACACGCGTGTGCGTGCGAATACATATACATACAGTATATTTTGAACAGCCATTAAATTCACTGAAATATTTGCCGATAGTAGTTCTTTTATTAATATTATTTTTTTTTCTATCAACTTCATTCTACTATTGTGGTTTTAAAGATCATACGACAGGTTTTTGTTTATCAGGTCATATGTTCTTCTGTTACTATTGCAGCATGTTTATGATTATTGCTGCTGTCATAGGTATTACTGCCTTTTGTGTGTTTGGGTGAACGTATGTGTATAGGACTATTGCGACTGTTGTTACTGCCTTTTGTTTCCAGAGCTGCCTCATTTCTATTATTAATTTCGTGATCTTTTTCTGTTCTTTTTGTACAATATTTGTATCATTCGGTACTGCGATTCTCATCTTTTATGATTTTGTTTCTGTAGACTATTTTCGTCTGTGTTTGACTTTTTCGCGACTTCTTCCTTTATTTTTTGCAATTCATATGCGTTGTATCTGTTATTTCTAATCACGACTTTTTTTCTGGTCTGAATCTTTACTATGTAATGACGTTTTATAGTTGCGGGTACTGTTACTGTGTAGAAGCGTTGCATGACGGTTCTATTCATTTGGTGTGTCCATGTCATACGTTGCTTTGATTAATTAGCTTTGGTGATTGACAATTTTTCTACCAAAGCATTTATTGCTAGGTTTGAGAATGTTGTATTGGTATCTTTTGATTTCGGTTGTAGAGTATTCGGATATATTGGTTGATGCCCATTTATACACCAACCTAACACTACCAGTTTGCATATTGTTATTTCTAACAGTAGCTCCAGGGGTGCCCTAGTAATCTTTTCCAGCGATTTTTACTTCGGATCTCTATTTTTAAATAAGTTTTTCTCTTTTAGTCGTCTTTTACGACACGCAGGAATTACGTTAGATCTATTCTTCTCCCAAATCCACAGAACGGATAAGGATATTATGCATTAAACTCCAACAATTAAAATTGGAATTGTGTATTCAGTTACCTAATTTGATATGCCGAACCATCTCTGATTATGAGCACAAACTTGAAATCCCAGAAGCTAGACTGAGACCCTGATAAGATAACAGAGAGCTTAATAGCAATGAAGTTATCTTATATAAAAATCTGAAAGATGCTCGATTTAGCCAAATTGACTAAATTGTTATTTTCTACCAAAATATATGCAATCTGATCTATCCTTTCATTAATATTCCTCCAGAGCTTAACAAGCTTCTTGTAAAAGTAGAGATCTCAATAAACAGATCTGAGTTATGACTTTTGTTGACCTAGGTTTCAGTGGTTGTACCAAAGAGTTTGTTGTGAATATCACCTATGAAATGAATTACTTTCCTTTTTCTCTGGTGGATTGTTTAAGGAACTTTATCATTGATGACAGTATAATTAAAATATCTTGCTTGAGTTTATTGTAATAAGTATGTTGTGGGAAGTAGCGTCATCTACACAGATTTGTGTCTACACCTAAAAACCTATTTACAAGTTTACTGGCTCCACATTAACAGATGTGGCTCATAATCTTTCCAAAGATGGTGTGAAATATCAACAAGACAAGAACACTGTAGGAATAAATACATGACCGGCACATCTATGTAAGAAAAGTCATCTGCAAATTTGCTCTATGTTATTGAACAACTCTAATGTGATCAAAAGTTGTTATTATTATCTGCTGTTCTTCTATTCTCAGAGCGACGGGTATAGAATAAGACGCAAACTGGTTTTAGGGCATTTAATAGCTTATGTAGCACACTTCATTCAATGTCGCATGTCTTTAGTATCATTGTTTTTTGTATTGTGTGTTTTATTGCGGTATTCAGGAGTTGGTTTATTTTATTAATGAATGTATGTAGTGGTTGATATTATGAATGATGTAATCTTTCATATCTTTCAATTTCTACAGCTAGTGATTACTATTATTATTAATAGCATTATTATTAATTTTAATCATTATTATTATTATTATTATTATTATTATTATTATTATTATATAATATTTAGTGTCATTCTTGTAGTAGTTATGTACCTCGCAGAAATTCTATTCTGCCTCTATCAAATTTAGTTTGTAGACGAACGAGAGGAAGCGAGAAAGACATAAAAGGAAATAGATGACACAACGAACGAATGAATGCATGTATGAGAAGGAGCAAATGAAAAAGTGAAAAAGAGAGCAAGATACTCGAGAAAAACGTTTAATTCATAGTTAATTACATTCGACCCAGCTTCCAGTTCTTCTAAGCGGTTTAATTACTTCTTGTTTCACGATCTACAGGTATTATTACACTGATACTGCCATTCTTGTGCGACAGAGCGCATGGTGTCTGTTTGAATATTACCATATGTAAACTTTCCTATTTTTTACATTTCCAATGTTTTTATTACACTGTACTATGTGTTGCCTTTCGCTTGTTTTACTTCTTTTGATTTCTTCTGTTATTAACAAATGTTTCGAGGAACAATTGCTTGTCGTTCACAAATAGCTTAAATTACGTTTTGTTTTTATGTCATTTACGCATTCTTTTTTTATTAAAAAGCCAATAAAAAACATTCTTCGTACAATTCACTTCTCTGGATTCAAACACTCACCATGTTAATTAAATTGATAATGTGAACGTTCTTGTTTTGATTCGTGTTTCTGACTCTAAATGTACGCGTATATTCAAACGATTCTTTTTTTATATTCAATATAATATATATCCCTAGTTGATACATCTTCCCCGAAAAAACATGTCGTGGCAAATGGGTAAAATAATAATCGAGCTAGATACACGAACGTGTCGTCGATTGTGAATGACGAGAAATCCGATTGTGATAGCTAGACTGCGGATTATTTATACATGTATGGGAAATTTAAGGATGCAAAAATGTATAATATATTCAAAGTGCATTACTTAAATTATAACGATTAACAGGTGAGACAAATTTCTGCTTAGATTCCATTTATTCAGTTATACTCGCAAAAAATATTATTTTATTGCATAAATATCCGCAGTCCAGTGATAACCTAGGAACGATGTCGAGGCACAAATAAGAGACGAGCAATTTACTTCATCATCTATTTTTATTTTTCTAAAAATCATAATTAAAGAAACAAAAAAATCTCTTGTATGAGACGAGTATGTTTCATCATTTTCCAATGACAATCGGATGATTTTCAAGATGGCGAGGACACGCTTGGAATACTTATTTAAAGAACAAAAAGAGGAACGAGTACTATTCTTGTCTTCGAAATTAAAATCGAAATCAAAGACAAGAAAGTAAGCGGTTAAAATCTTGTTAAATAAGAGATAATGTAAGCGAGAATGAGAAACGAAGAAAGCGATATAAAAGTTAATATAGAAAGAGAGCGCAAAACGAACGATCCAGAGTGTAAAACACTATTTGCCTCCCTCGATTATCAGATCTCACGTTCTTCGATATAATCTAATAAAATAATTCTCCATTAATAAACACATGTCAGTGGTATGTTGTATATTCGTAAAATAATTCACTCGAAAAAGAAAGAGATAGGCATCGATGCGTTTGTTTCCCTCAAAGTTAAGAAGTTTCATCCGTGGAAATAACAAAGACGCTTCGTTGCCTTCGGTTTCGAGTATCCTTTTTCACGATTTAACTAACTCGAGAGAAAGAAAGAGAGGAAGAATGTTGTATTATTCCCCTCGAGTGTCCTTTTCCATTTCTCAGCATATTTTTATGCTTTACAGAGCATTGAAGGATTTATCGGATTATCGATTTAGCCTTGTCGCTGCTTTTATATCCGGAACCTTGTGAGAAATAACAATCTACCGGAGGAGAATTTAATATTTCATCGTAATCAAAGAGATATTACAGGAATTTTCATACGAGACTTCTAATAATTTACGATTGATCTTCGTAGCTTGAAATTTAGAATGTTCACAAGCATATGAAATTTTTCGTTTAAAAATAATAACAAATAGTCAGAATTTGATCAAGAGTTTCAATAAATATATAATTGAAAGGTAACGAGATTATCCTTTGTCTTATTCCAGGAAAATAAAAATATACTCTAGCCATTTTTAATTTCTATCAAATATAATTCAATCAATTTTAACAAACTATTTATTATATTATACAGTTGTAAATGTGCATTATATCATAGAAGATCTAGCATCTTTAATTTCTGTTTAATACATCACAATTTTTGCAATTGTAAAAATGATTATAAATATATCTATAATTATATCATAGAAGATTTAACTGTTCAATATATTTCAATATACTTCAATTTTCTAAATTTCTCTTCAATATAGGCTTGCTTTTATTTTTAATTATATCACATTAAAATCTTCCCGTTTAATCATAAGGTTGCATTAGAAAATCATAAAATTAACAAAAATATACTTATTACATTTTTCTCCTCTAATCTTTATATTCAGACAAAGTTTCCGTGTGTTCAAATATCTTCGTGAATCACTGTAGTTGCAGAGAAGAATCTAATCTGATATCTCTTTACAATTCCGCGTCCTTGTGACTGCAACTATATCTTTAATGTCGTACAAATCTTTCAACGGTGATTTCACCGATGTAAATTAACAATCAACCGATTACGTGTCATACGTTTTTCATGCTGGGAAAATTCCTTCGCTTACTGGTTTTCCGCGCAAGCGAGAAATCTCGAAGAGGACATTCGTTCGTTGAAATATGTATGCCGTTCGTATTAAATCTTCAATGTGAAACGTTCCACTTCGTGCTCACAATACGCTCGATGATACTGAGAATTTATTTAATTTTACTCTTCGATGAATTTACTATTTATCAAATACATTCGAATTTCTCTAGAATAATTAACTTAATTCATTAAATTGTCAGTATCTCCGCGTGTCTCGAGCACGAGTTCATTAATACAAGAAGAAAGATTTCGGAGATGTCTGTGGCTCTTGTTCACGTTTCTACATTCTGCCTCCCTTAATGAATTGTGCAATAAATTTCTATAAAAAGAATAAATCATCGTCTATCGAAATTATAGAAAAAAAAGAAAAAAAAAAGAAAAAGGAAAGCGATGGACACAAAAGAAATATAATGTTCCCTCAAAGCTTCATTGATTTCTTATAAAAATTATAAATTAAAGAATAATTCATATATAATCTTCCCTTCCTCGTATACATTTCGATTTTATCTTCGAAGCTTAAATAAATAAAGAAATATCTTCAAGCGTTATACGCGTGAAGCTGATTCTTGAACGACGTTTATATATGTCCGAATCTTTCTGCGTGTACAGTTGCTATGTGTCCGAATTTCGTAACTTAATCTGTGTATGTATTTAAGACGTTAATTCTCAGAGTCTCAAAAAGTAGATGCGAACGATTAGCGAACCGCGAAATGTTTGTCGAATAATTTTCACGAGCTACCTCGATAGACCGAGGGGACATTGTAACGAGTCGGCTGGCTGACTATGACGATATCGGTGTTCCAAATTAGTTTCCAACGTGAAAATTGACTTAAACAAACAAAAATGGAAAACTGATAAAAAAAAAAAAAAAGGAAAAACTTACAAGTCAGAATTTAAGCATGAAGTTCAGACATTATCAAAGGAAACAACAAAACTAGATTGACTTGTAAGTTTTCGTTACAATTTATTATACTGTTCATCTAATAAGCGGTGAGACGAATCTTTAAAGATCTTTCTGTTCGTTTATATACGTAAGAAGAACGAGATCAATATCAAACGTGAAGTATTAATGAAATGTATTAAGAAACAAAGTTGCGATGCATTTAAATTCCACAAAGTTTCGAGTTCGTGTCTGTTCTCTTCTCGGTATATCAAATTTGATGTTTAATTAAAAACGATTAATAAACGTAAGAAATATTGTACATTTGCTGTGATCGTGTGTCAAGTATCGTACCTTGTGCAAACGTACAAATTTCACGAGACGTCATCAAATGTAAACCTGTTGTCGGATATTCTTAAAAATCCATAACGGCTGCTGATGTAATTAAAAAAAAATATTATTAAAAAATGAGGAGAAAAAAATTTTGATAACATTGGAACACCATTATCGCGAAGAAAGAGACACATAGGATGCAAGTGAAATGCGAGCAACGATAGATTGTAGCGTTTAATATACATTGATAGAATTATTATCAATACCATCAGGCCTAATATACTTAAACGTTGCGTGTATTTGTTGTTGTTGCCGATTCATATCTTATATATCCGAATATAAAAAGAATATTTCGTCTATGGATTTTAAATGTTATACGTCATTTATGAGAAAACAAAAAGAACAAAAAAAGAGAAGAAAAAGAAGAAACAAGACGAAGAGAATGAAGAAAAGAGTACGAAAGTAATAGGAAGAAAGCGAAAATGGCGTTTATCGATTGGCTTAACAAGGGGAAAAGTATTAAATTAAAAAATACATCAACAGTTTTTATGTAGGATAGACGAAAGGAATCCTTGATATTTTGCACGATTGCCTTTTAGCAAACGAGATTGATATTTCTGATTCTGAAGCAAACAGGGAGAAATGAATATTAGTTGGCGAGGACTAGTTCACGAATCTAGTAGATCTTACACGTGATGAAACACATAAAAATGTAGATATAATAATATTAGATAAATTCAAGTCACGGTTAGCAAATGTAGTTACCAAATGGTTTTCACGCGATTTTAGATAAATATGTAAGTTAAAAAAAACAGTCACGCGCTTTAATAGCGTCAAAAATATCGCATCTCGTTTGTTAATGCATTAAATTACCTCGTGCCTCCAAGCTGCATTCATAGAATCTATCGTTTTCAATATTTTGAGCTTCCATTTAGTCATTTGTAATGTGATTAATTATTATTCTTGTAATCCTTTTAAATATTTTTTATTTAATAAATTGTAGTAGAATAATTTTTATTTGAGACCGTAAGCAGTACAAAAGTGAGATTAAATTAACGTAGAGAATCAAAGTAGCGGCTAGAAACCTATGAATGCGGCTAAAAGAATATTCCGATAATCCACTGTGTTCTTCGAACGATAAATCTTTCTTTTTTTTTTCTTATTTTTCTTTCTCAAATTACTTCAGCCGAATATTTCTCTGACTAATTGTTATTTGTGTAAATGATAAATATATATATTATACATATATATGTACTGAAATCATAATTATCGATTATTGTATTTTAAAATGACTATTCAAAGTATTATCGTGCTAATATAAAAGCGGCTTTATTGGTCAATTATTCGGAATTGATGTCATAATTATTCTTATCCCTATTTCTTCTGAATTCGAAGATACAGAATATTCATACAATTTTGTCCATTTGTCATATTTTTTACATCTTGTTGGATATGTTTAAAAATTACACATAAATCTTTAATTATTACACAACAAAAATTTAATTCTGTAATTGAAATCAAAGAGGACTGGTTAACTGGTATTATGAAATTGTATATCTGTTTCATTTAATGTTCACATCTAAGAAATCACAGCTTTCGAAACATTTTATTAGTTATTACGTATATAAGGAAAATATATTTTAAATGCTCGACATGTATAGTCTCGGTACAAGGTATTAGTATTAGTCTCGTACAATTTTATTTTTATTTACAACCGTATTGAGTATTTTTCCTCATTTTTCATTGGCTTTTTTAGTTGATATAATCACCGAAGATAAAACAGATGATAGAACCACTATATATCTTTTCGATGTGCAATTAATTAAATATTCGTTTGCAGAATTTCTTTTTGTACGATATGGTATAAATTTATTTCTCTGTTAATTACGAGGTATCCGAAAATATCTTTTTTTTCCAATTGGAATTATAAAATGCACGATTCTCAGCAAAAGTGTTAATTGTACAAACGAATATTTAAAAGTATGTCCTATCTTTCTCAATACGCAATGTATTAATCGAAAAACATTCTTATTATTATCTATATCCTAGATAATATTTATATACACTCCAGGAAGCACCCATTACCCGCTAATTTATATTTTATCGCATTTTAAAAATAGGAAGATGATACTTGATTATCAATATGTGCAAAATGTTAACATTAGTCGTATTAAAAGATTAATGTACGATCCGTACTTATAATTGTGTAATATGAATAAAAAATATGGGGAGATTTTATACCCAGAAGTATCTATACAATATATATTCTCTCAGAATATTTGTACTTGAACATAAAATTTTAAATTCTTACACGCACAGAAACATGATTTATTCTGGTAGTGCAGAATAGATAATCAATTAAGACTAAAAATATACGTTGTTTCAAATTTCATGTTCCATTATTCAATTGTATATCAAAAAGATTTTTCCGTATATATCTTATTAACACAAATAAATATGTTCACGATTAAAATATGACTTCGTGTAATTTTAGGGCATCATTAATTCAAACAAGAGCGTATGAGTTAAATGAAGTTGTAATAGATTCGGTGTAATGAGTGCATTTTGTGTACTTTTATACATCAATTATGAAGTTTGCACCATATCATACTCTTTCACTAAAACAACACCACAACGATATTTCACATTTTTGCCACAATTCGTTCGACAATAATAGACAGTTATTCTGTTTCACTTCCTTCGGTATATTTGTCATTTTTCACTTCTATCCTTAAAGGAGAGCGACCTCTTGTATGATTTCTGATTCGAGACCGAAGATCACCTCTTAATGTATTTCTTAGATCTTGTATTCTTGGTTGCCTTTAAAATGTTGTTATATGTTATTTCCAAATGTTATTCATAATTCATATAAACATGATATTGTTTTGTTTCGATACTTACCTGTCTTTAATGGAGTTATCAACAATTTCACTTTTTACATTGTTCAGTCTCGCCCACACTGTGGAAGCAACGCGAGGTTTATGTTGAACTACTTTTATTACACTGCCCTTAGGCCCTTGAACTTCTTTTGCAGGTTTGTCACTATCCTCAGCACTATAGTTTTCGTCCTCGTCTTCTTCTTCTTGTTTCTCTTCGTCAGACCCTTGCCATTCGCCCTCTTCATTTTCCTGGCTCTCATTATCTTCAATAATTTCACCATCTTCCTCCTGTTTGCCATAAATAAAATCCGTATCCAACGATTTTTACTAAATGTAAATATGCATATAATGCAATATTAAGTTTCTAACAATACCTACCTCTGAATCATTAAGCTTTAAAGAATTCGACTTTGTTGCAGTTGTATTTGTTACAACTACTTGAATTGCATCACGAAATTGCGTTCCTTTCCTCGGAGCGCTAAGCCTCGATCGTAAATCATTGCTTTTAGTTAAGTTATTTAACATAGTCTGCAAACGTATCACAATAAATGATTAAATAAATTCCTCTATTGTATAAAATTTATTTAACTAATAATAAAATTTACTGACTTGTCGAAGTTTCGCACGTCGTTTGTGTATCTTCTCTTCTTCATCGTCCGCATGCATTCGCATTCGTAACACTTTACTTCTTTTACACCATTCATCTTCGCTATCACTGCTTGAATTACTTCGTTGTTCTTCAACGTGTGTAGTTTCCTTTGGAGGATATTTTACCCCTAATCTTTCTTTTACACTACGCCCTTGATCTTTAGATTCATTTCTGCTGCCAAACTCACTTTCTATAGTATCATTGAGTCCCCAACTTTCGGACAATGCACCCCAGGGGTTCTTCACACGCCTTCTATCTTGAACATCGTCTTGTGGCTCTTCTTTGAATTTTCTTTTATTTTGTCTAATTTGTTTGTACATTCGTTTTCGAGACTCAGTTAAAATTCCTTTAATACCTGCATGAAATAATATTATTATTACAAACGGTATTATTACAAACGTTATTGAAATGTCCTATCCAAACATTAAATGATATTAATACCTCCAAAATTAGGGTTTCCATATTTTTTATAATATTCACTCATTTTCTCCGCCTTTGGCTGTTTTTTATCGGCTCTGGTAGCAAATCTGAGGAATATTGCTTTAGATTTAGGATAATCTATCCCTTTCCTCCACAAGCCAGGAGGTAATGGGTAATTAATATCCTTGATACTTATATAATCTTCTCCTATCTCCTTTGTAGTATTCGCGATCTCATTATCTTCGTCCATTTCAATCATAGAATCATCATTAGTTACATTGTTTTCTTCATCAGGATTACCATCAAGTGATTTTGTAATTTGTTGCTTTTCCAAACCAATAATTCTTTTTGATAATCCCAATATAGCTCTAGCTGCTGATAAATTATCTAACCATACCACGTTACCTATATTGTAAATAAAAAACAAGAAATTTATAAATGTTTCGATCTTTTGGAATTATCGATAGTAAAATTTATGGATTTAAATTGTACTTACATGAAATATCATTGATCCATTCAATAGAGGCTGGAGCATAATCTTCAAAATATTTAAAGACATCTTTGGTACTCATTTCTTCTGTGCCTCTCATGTGTATTACATTTAGTCTGATATTTTTTGTATTTTCACTATCTTCTACAATGCCCATACTAAAAATTAAGACAACCTATGTTATATATATCTGAGTTATTTTATATTATTTATCAAGCAAATATTTATCAGTGTTTTTACCTAGAATACAAATCTTGTTCTTGATTTGGTAAATTATACTTTATCTTGTCAGTTAATCCAAAACGTTTAGCTCTTTCTTCCATTTTCAATTTTTCTTCCTTACTAAATATATCTATGCCTGTCATGAAAGTACCACCACGATTCTCATAACGGCTATCCAACTGTATCTGTTTGAATATAAAATATAATGCATTAATATCTAATTTCATAATTCAGTGTATACATAACACTTTTACAATTTAAGGTTGAAAGTGATCCTTAGTCAAAGTAAGAAATCAACGAATTAATTGTATGTATATATTATCCACGTTTATGTCTCATATATTGTAAAATTTGAAACAAAATGATAATCAGAAAATTTATAATACATGTACATTAATCATGAAAATTGATTATATTGAATATTTCCTTACCTCTGATTGTTGTACATCGTTTGAATTAAAAGTTTTTACATCGATTTGTTCAGAATCAACATTCTTGGCATCATCGGTAACTGGGATTATTTCCACGTCCATAGGTTCACACATTTCATCCATTTCAGATATTTATCCAACACTTATTCACAAAATTTCAGAAAAATTCGAAGGACTCATGAAATATGCGTTAGTAGGGCGTCTATTTACGAGTAAATAGAAATAACACGATAGGTTATGATACACAGCATTAACTATATAAATATTGAGATTACATATTCTATAGTTTTCAAAAACACAGGCGCTCCCACTATTCTGGCGGAAGAGTCAAATTCTTACGAAATTAACAATTTTAGAATCTTCGTAAGCGTTTATTCCGTTTATTCCTACTTCGATTTATATTTCTGTAAATAATTTATCAAGTTTTTTTATTAGATAGCGTTACGAAAATTACTTAATTTTCTAGAAAGATATAGTAATCCTTTGTTTATCGCGAGTCCAATAAAATGAAAAAATAAGAATATTTGTGATCTCAAACATTATTATTTGCGGTTTCAAGTCCGATTTTATTGCACTTTATCAAAACCACGGATGATCAAAATCATATCTACATCTCTACAAACAGTACGATGTGATACAATTTTGTCTTCACGCTTACATTGTATTACTAATTTACTGTGAAAAGGTGTACATAAAATAATAGCTTGGATTTAAACTCTCATTTGACAAATAACCGCTTTCAGAAATTGCTTATCAACGCCGAACAATTTATTCCAACAGATTTCGGTTCGAAATATAGAAGTTAGCAAAAATATAAAAAATTATAAAATTTATACTACACGTATAGTATCAAATTTAAAAACTATTTCCAGCCACTGAATAATCGATAAAGTGTTGATCAATGATCTATTTAACAAAATCGATAGTAGCATAAAGATTCATCAATGCTCTTTCCCTCAAATTCGGGCCAGACTATAGATAATATTATTTTTATCAATACAGATTTATACACGCGAGATTCCTTGGCAAGTAATTAATACATACGCTCGCAGACAATTTAATTTTACGATCTATGCGCACTACGATCGCAACACAATCGCAACAAACGAATTAAAATTAATTAAGATCTACAAGTACATTATCTTTGAACAGATCCAGCCTTAGAATACTACTAATTATTTGACAATTTTTTTATTTACAATCAAAACGCTATTTTGAGAAGCTTTCCTATTTGATTTTTTCGTCGACATTATGAGACTTCTTTTTCTTTTAAACACAAGTTTTGCGTTGTATCGAATAACGGGGTCAATAGCGATGACGTGTTATGAGACACATTTTTATCTATTTTAACTTTTAATTACCGCCAATTAGTCGCGTCTCCAGTTATGAATTTTCAGTGAAATTTCCTTGGTTGTATATGTTATCTAAGTCAAAAAGAATCTGAGATCGACTAGTTCCTGGTTTCGAAGTAGTCATATAGGGATAAATTAAAGAGCAATGTCGTCTATTGATACAGTTCGTTGTTAACGTCGGTTTAACGTGGACGCGTGGTCGTCCAAGTTCGAAAAGTTTCCGCTATATTTTCGCGGTTCCTGGAGGATCGTTTGGAGCTTCTCATAATTGTGGATCGCTGGATTTTTATTACTGTAGTGCTATAAAGAATATTAATTGTATTCCGTGTCCGTGAACAGAATAATTTCAATATGCCTGAAAATGGAATACAGATGACCGAAATAGTAAGTGACTGAGAAAACGGCGTTCGATGGAATGAAATTAAATTTTAAATAATTCTTTGTTCTTTCTTTGATTGATTGTCTTTCATAGTATTTATAATATTATAAATTTGATTGTCTTTTATCATATTTACAATATAATATTATAACTCTTATAATAAAGAGATTTTTATTAATTCGAATAGTTATTCGAACAGTTAAATAATTCATAGTTCGATAATGTTTAATGATGGCTTGAAATCTTCATAATTTGTATAGCTCTTGATTTCTAATACTTTGTGTCCTAATGTAGAATTAACGATAGTATAGTATTTTATTTTTATTTTTCGGCTTTACAATGCGAAACGGGGACTTGGTTTACGTATTTCTAACTCTCACTCATTCCTATACGAATTAATAATAAATATTCGTATATATATATATATATAAATCTAATATTTGTTACTTGTATTTATTTAATTAAACACTTAAAGTTTAATTGAAAAAATCGATCATTCTATATTCTATATTCTTTCGGTATTCCACAGTTTAGTATTCTACTGATAGAGATATTTAATTCGGAGAACCGTATTTATACCGTGTAATTTCTATCCTCCAAACTATATTTATGTGAGCAGATGAATAGTGGCTCTCAGATTATTAATTGGAACTTAATGTTATCGTATTAGGCGTAGTGTAATTTAAAATATAAATTATCATTATTGTTACTTTTCAAGTTTTTATTAGTAATCATCAAATGTTGCTGGATATATTTGGACCGCAAAAATTTTTGGGGCAAGTGTATTTTTATGCTAATGACTGCTGAGAAGCACTGCGTACACTTAAGACGTAAAATTGACTGTGAACTTCAATGATTGTGTTGTTGAGAAAGGATAGTATTGATATATAACGTATATATTTAGATTCTAATTGACGCTTAGGAACACTGGCTACGTCGTGGATCGAGTAAATCGTAATTAGAGATTCAAGATTGCGAGATACATTCTATTTTTCCAGTAAAAAGTATAGACCTCCTCCCACTTCGAGTGAACTTTTGCATTTATACAGTATCGATACTGGAATATTAGAATCTAATCGCATTATGCTACATTCTTCGGGAAATATTTTGAAATAAGAAAGGATAACGATCGGAGTTATAGGTCATTGATAATTAACACTAAAATGTTAGACAGATTGAAAATTCGGATGGTAACGATAATAAAATGGTAAATTAAGTAAAAGGCGCTTAAAACGTTTACATAGGAAAAACCGATGAAAAAAGTTTTTTATTTAATTGAATTACCTTTTTTCAATGTGTTAATTAATAAAACAATATATTATTGTCTTAATGAGCACTATGATACAATTATTTCTGGCGAGTTGGTTCTCCAACGTAATTACGTAACCGAGCTTATTATAAAAAATATATTCTACTGTATGCGACGATGCTGCTTATACCTTTTCAGAGTTTTAAATTCTGGTTGCTTGTAAAAAAAAACGACAAATTACAGTTTCATTAAAAATTCTCCGTTCCTGCTAAAAAAAAAAAAAAAGAAAAGTAAAGAAAAGATAGGCAACCCTTATAAAATCTAGAAAAGGTTTTAGTACGAACAATCGTTAAAAATCTAAACATGTTCTAGCACAATCTTTTGTCGGAATTAATACTGCATGCGGTTTCAAATATCCTACAAAGTCAAAGATAATTTTTCAAAGCTGGTATTATGCAGCGTACACCTGTTTATTGTTTCAGAATCTAGAAAATTCAACATTACCGCTGTCGGATACTAAAACTGCTGGCAGTAACAGAAACACGAATCTTACTTATGGCATCGACGATGTCCCGCCCTGGTATCTATGCTTATTTATGGCTTTACAGGTACTTTTTATTCTAATAAATTAAGCGTAAAATGTTCTTGTAGGGAAGAAACCATTTGTACATCTTATATTTAACATCAAGGGAACGTGAAATTAATTTAATCCTTATCAAGTCTATTTGCTCGCTTACACGCTTAATTCAAACTTTTTCTTCTAAATGTTTTCTCAAAATTCTTCTAAAATTTTTTCTTTTTGCTTTGCTCAAATCTTGTGTTGCTCAAATTCCTCAAAGATACAGAAAAGTATAGATATTAACTAAAGCTGATGTTTGAATCAGATAACTTATTTGAGATAAGCACGTTCTGGAAGCCAAGGGAAGGTAGAGCGATTTATTTCCCTATTTACCTGCCTATTTATATAATTTGTCTTGATAAGATATTCGACTATGTTCATCCAAGACCGATCAAGATTACCATAATCATTTAATAAGCTTTAAGTCCAGTTAATTCTCTGATATCATCAAAAATTTTCTATAACCGTTAAATTTACTACTCGTATTGTTAACATCATTTACGAAAAGAATAATATGTTTTTCAGCATTATTTAACGATGATAGGTGCAATAGTCTCGATTCCCTTCATCCTTACTCCAGCATTATGCATGGCGGAGGACGATCCATCTAGAAGTTACATAATTTCCACCATGATCTTCGTCACAGGACTGGTCACTTTCTTTCAAACCACCATAGGATGCAGGTAATTAAATTAGCAAAAATTTGTCTTCGTCAATCTACACGATATAAATGATTCATAATTCATATTTAACTTCGTCGCTGTTAAAGTCGTTCCAAAAGTAGTACAGTAAATTTTTTATAGAGCCTCTTCAATTTATGAGAGAATTTTTGTACACTCGATTCAAATTGCCGCGTATCATTCTGACTAGAGCATTAAATTGATAAGTGACGCTCGATAGGCGCTAAAGGAGGCACGAGACGGCGTTTACAATTACCATTACAAATACCGTGAAACAATTACGTATATGAATCTCGAGCAATTCGTTACGGATATAAGCTTCGTCGAGCTACTATGTGTCATTGTTACTGATACATATCGAAATTCATAAAGAATTCGTCTTGAAAGAAGAGTATTCGTAATAAGTAGAAAGTTCATGCATTTATGAGAAATTTAAAGATGCAAAAATATACATTATGCATATACACGGATAGTATCTCTTAAAATATTTAGCATGAGAAAGAAATTTCTATTGAAGTTTCACATTTTTAGTTATATTTATAAGAATATGAAATTTTGCACAAAAAGCTATCTAGTAATAAGGTTGAAACCACTGAAAAACTTTTTCAGTTTACAAAATTTTAAGAAAATAAGAGAAAGATAATTCATCTTTAAACGAAAAAATTTGCACCTCTATTTTATTTCTTCTATGTTTAACTTTCGATAAATAGAAAAATTGAAGTAGTCTTTTTTTTCTCATTTATGATCTTTTACGCTAAAGATCTTATCACGATGATAACGAGTATATCAGTGTTTCAATATTATTACATATTATTATCGTGTAATAAAAAAGAGTAATATTTGCATTTAAATGAATGACGAGAGCGATTAGAAACGCTATCGGAAAGGCACACGTGTTAATTTATGTATGTGCATGAATTCGAGGATCAAGGCTGGATAATGGAATTATCTTCGCAGCCGATATTTATGCATGTTTCATGCTTGGTAACTCCTGTCTACAGCTTGTACTAATGCTAATTTTCGTGACTTTATTGCTGCTGGATCATTTTGAACTCTTGTTTAACAAGATTTATAGATCGTTAACTATTTCCAACAGCTTCCGGGAAAAACAATATTCGTTTATTACTTCAAACTTTATGATTAAAATTATAGTTGTAATAGTGGGAAATCTTCTTTTCAATTTGACTTTTAAATTATGTATATTCCTTAGATTTACTTTGTAATATATTAATATTCTACTCAGTATCTTTCCGGACTCTAGAATTCTGATATAACAGTACTTACTCCTAATTGCAATATTTCAATGTACTTTCAATATACTTATAATATAGACGAAAATTTGTTGAAATTTTGCCATTTTACATATTTGATTCTGTATTATTCTATCGAAAACTATAACTTTATTACTATCGACGCGAATACGAATCACGATTAACAAGTAATTGTTGATACTAATTTTTTTTTTATTTTGTTTTGGTTTTTTACAATTTGTCCTTATGGACATTTGGTAAAGTGTTATATCTTATTGGTGAAAGAAAAAAAAAAAATAAAATAAATATAAATATAGCATGTGGTTGGCTACCCCCAGCGGGGTGCCAGCTTCGTTTTTTCTAAGTTATATCTTTTATGAGATAGTTAATTGTATAATTTAGTTCCTAACCAAATCAATACTCTAATACTTGCATACTCCGGTATATAATTGATACTATATTTCTTATTTTTCCTATTCTTTGCCATAGGTTACCATTAGTTCAAGGAGGGACTATATCCTTTTTAGTTCCAACATTGGCGATATTAAGTTTACCACAATGGAAATGTCCAGAGCCGGAAATTTTAAACCAAATGTCTTCCGAGAACCGCACAGAACTATGGCAAGTTAGAATGAGGGAACTCTCAGGAGCCATAGCTGTATCCGCTTTGTTCCAAATAGTTATTGGATTTGGAGGTACCGTAAACATTAGTCATACTCAAAACATTCTTTGGCTATTATATCTTCTTTCTCTAATGGAATTTTCTCAATAGGTATTATTGGATATTTGTTGAAATTTATTACACCATTGACTATTGTGCCAACTGTCTCTCTCGTTGGAATATCTCTCTTTGAGAATGCAGCTGACGCTGCGTCTCAACATTGGGGTATAGCAGCTGGGTGAGCTTATCTTCTTTGTATTTATATAGTGATGATATTATAACGTGTAAATTGATGTATACATATTTTCTCTTTTTTACTTCGATAATATTGTTCATATAATTTAATCAACGAATGAAGTAATAAATTTAATACGTAACGAGGAAAGTGTATGATGTGTACATAACTTCTATTGATTTTGCAGAACAATATTGATGTTAACATTGTATTCTCAAATACTCGTTAATGTACCGTTCCCGATATTGACGTACCGTAAAGGTCAGGGAATAACCATCGTGTGGTTTGAATTATTTAAGTTATTCCCGGTAATTATTTCACGTTTATTCTTCCTTATATTCTATATGTTTGTATTTTTAGTATCAACTTTCCTTCATTCAAGTTTTTATCATTTCTGTCTTTATTTCTTTTTTGTATTAGGTACTGTTAACAATAGTAGTCATGTGGATAATTTGCACGATTTTAACCGTGACGGATGCTTTGCCAGTCGGTCATCCAGCCAGAGCAGATAGTAAATTAAAGATTATCAATGATTCTCCATGGTTTCGTGTTCCATATCCTGGTCAATGGGGTACACCGACCGTAACCCTGTCTGGTGTACTTGGCATGTTAGCTGGTGTATTAGCGTGTACGGTGGAATCTATCAGTTATTATCCAACTACCTCCAGGATGTGCGGTAAATAAAATCCAAGAACTGTAATTACATTGCTCAATATAATAAGAATAATTATTTCACTAATTAAATATGAATATTTTAGCAAAGTATGCTTTGCTCAAGATCAGGTACTTGTGTTTAACTTATGTAATACATAATAGCATTCGAGATATCGGATATCTCATTCAAAATGAATGATAAAGTTTTTAAAACAAGTGGTACTCTAATTTAAGTTCAATTTCAAAGTGGCAAATAAATGTTTGTTTAAAAATTTCAAAACTTAGATATTTAAAAGTTTGAAAATTAAAGGATTTAAGAATCTAAATATTGAAAGATGTGAAAATTATAAAATTTAAAAATGAAAAAATTCAGAAATTATAGAGTTTAAATTTGCTAGCTAATATTTTTTAAAATTCCATTTTCAGGCGCACCACCTCCGCCGATTCACGCCATTAACCGAGGTATCGGCATGGAAGGGCTCGGTACGATGTTAGCTGGACTTTGGGGTAGCGGAAACGGTACAAACACGTTTGGAGAAAATGTAGGAACTATTGGTAAATCGCTTGATTTTCCTAAAAAAAAAGAAAAAAATATCAAAAAATACGAGTCACATTTTTTTGTGTTTATAAGTGATTTATAGCGATTTAAGTATGATGTTTTAAACTCATTGTTTAAACGAAACATTATCAGGTGTTACGAAAGTAGGCAGTCGCAGAGTTATTCAATGGGCATGTGTCTTGATGATTCTCCAAGGATTGATTAGCAAATTTGGCGCTGTTTTTATCATTATCCCCGAACCAATAGTCGGCGGAATATTTTGCGTGATGTTTGGAATGATCACTGCTTTTGGTATACTAAAATATATCTTTTAAAATAAAATTACTCTAAGACCAAAGTAAAAAATATTTAAATATATGGTTCTTTCAGGCCTCTCTGCATTACAATACGTAAATTTAAATTCAGCAAGAAATTTGTACATTCTTGGATTCTCCATTTTCTTTCCACTGGTAAAGTTATTTTTAATTAAATGTTTATCAATTTCAGTTTTTCTTAATTGTTTAAGTTACGTATGATTCACGATTATATAACAGTAGCATAATTGTTTGAAGTAGTATTTGAACTTGATTTACGATACCAATTGAAATCTAAATTGTCTTCATGAATTTTCAGGTATTATCTAAGTGGATGATCAATCACTCAGATGTAATAAAAACCGGAAACGACATAGTCGATAGTGTATTTACCGTGTTATTCAGTACGACTATCTTGGTGGGGGGTGTAGTAGGATGTTTATTAGATAATATTATACCAGGTACAACTTGTACAAAAATCATATTATCTTTAGTTCGTGAATTTTCAATTGTTTCGCTTTATAAAACAATAAAATATTTCCTATGCATTTACTATTATCAATTTTTTAAGGTACCCCCGAGGAACGTGGGCTCATTGCTTGGTCAAAGGAAATGGAATTACAAACCGAAAGGGACGAGAAAGAAGACCAAGAGTATATATACAATACGTTTGACTTTCCATTTGGGATGGATACTTTACGAAGGTGAAGCTTTTTTAAATAATGTCTTAACATTTTTTAATTCTTCAAATGATTTATTAACTTGTTGCATTTTTCTGCAGATGGAAATGGACACAATACGTACCATTTTTACCGACATATAAACCTGGAATTTATTCATGTAGTCAGAAAAAACAATGAGATTCACTTTGATTTTATATTTTCAATGCATTGCATAATTGCATAGCATTGCTAATCACCATGAGGAAACTTGGAACGCAATAATGTGAATGTTGAATGAGAATTATCTTGCAAACAGCAAACTATTAATTGAATGCAAAAGAGGATTGTATTAAATACAAATATAGAACAACCTTTACATAAAAAATAATGAATTTGATTTTTTATCATTTTTATCAACAAAATATGCACTTTGAAAACAGAAAATTCCTAAAATCTTGGGAAATGCTAGGGAGATAATTTTTTATGGTGGTAAACATTACAATTCAATTTGTATGTAAAGCGCGAATGAAGTAGTCACAGTCAGTTGTACTTTTATAAATGTTATTTCAAATAATATACGTAAACTCGACAAGTACAAACATGGCTGCATCCTCAGACGTTGCTACGGTATTGCATACGTGTATTATAGTTTATGAATGTTTAACTTGTAAATTGTATTGTCTTAAAATAACCTAACCTCAACCTAACCTAGAAATTCTTACCTGGTTTGTTTGAAATAACTCAACAAAACGTTTATTCAATAAAATAATACAGTTTGCTTTGTATTGAAAAATGTATCATTTTCTGTAAATAAATTGATATAAAAAATATTGTATATATTTTATCTTTGAGTAACTGTATTATACAAATATATGTAATATCTATATAATGTATTTTAAATAAAATAATAGTAATAGAACTGATGAAATTAATATAATACATTACTCTAAAAATTCTACTAGTATTTATAAGTCAGATCTATATAAGTTAATTCAATGACTACATTATTATCTAATTTAGTCCATTAACTCATATTTAGATCAAACTACAAAGATACTTAAATATGCCATTGGTACAAAGATGCAAGGAAATAGCAACGCTGATAGATGAATCAAGCACAACAGAATTGCAACATGTATTTTCCATATTAGTAGACTCATTGTTTGGAATAACTGACAATATTGGTTGGGGACTACATAGCATCACTTTTAAGAAAAATCCACAGGAGCATGAAACGCTTTATAACTTTCTTAATCCACAAGGACCAGTTTTTTCTTTATGTTATAAGTTATTGCCAGATTGTTATTTGAAATACAACTTCCCAGTTTCATTTTTACCTGTACGTAAAAATAGATCTATACATTACTGATAATTGTAAAATAAATAAAAATTAAGTTTCATATGTTTTTTTATTTCAGGTAAAGATACGTTCGATGTTAGAGGAAGGAGTGATACCCCCATTTTATCTAGACAAAATCAGAGATGACCAAGGTACACGTGGTGTATCTGCTTTAAATATGAGTATCCTTTTTATATTACTGTCTAATAATTTCATGAAATACTTTTTAAAATTTGTGTAAGATAAATCCTTAAGAGTTATACATATCCCTTTGAATATTATATCTTCCACTTTGCATATCATTTAACAAATCCCTGGCTGCAGGTGCAGCAACAGGAGAATATCTGGATCAATTGGGAAACTGTTTATGTTCAATTAGCACACTGTTACTTATACCATTTTCTACCTAAAGATAATTCTCCAGTTCTGCCAATAATTAGTCCATACATTAGGAAAACACCTCAACGGAAATTAGTACAATCACCCGAATCTAAAAGGTATTCTTGGAGTAAAACAAAAGATACTCTAATAAGGGATATATAAATAAAAAGGCACTTCTTTGGAACTAGACAATAAGTTAAAAATCAGAAATTATTACAGAATGCAAACACCGCGACTTTTGAGAACGTCAATATTGTCACCAGGGTCTCCGAATTCTGCAACGAGTGTTCCACAGCAACAATGTTTACCGCAAGTTTGGAGAAGTGAAACTGTAGTTCAAGTATTTCTTGACTTTTGGGTAGAATACATAGAAGATGATCAATTAAATCCACGATTAAGTACGTCATATTCCGCGTCCGTTCCACGTCGAGTAAGTTTACATTTGAAATTTTTCCGTAAACTATATATGAACATTTGCATGTAACTTTAATTACAGCACAGCATCCATTCCGGAGAGCATATACGTTTAGTGCGAGCATTTATAAAAACTTTGCATGAATTTGCAAATAGTGCAATAGGTGACAGAAGTGCGATGGATGAACTTAAACGGTATATACATAGTTAAAAAAGAATTAAACAACAATTAAATATTATACTAATACCATAATCTATATTTTTACCATTTCAGAATTATTTTGCCTTCTGTTCAAGGCAAAATCTACACATTCCTTCGGAAAGCCATACATCATTGGCCATTAGATAGTTCTTTTAGATTGATTCTTGAAGCTTGGTTAAGTTTTATTCAACCATGGAGATATTTCCCTGGTATAACGTATACAAAGGAAGGGTATGTACATATAGTAAAAGGTCTGTTGAGGAATTATTATTACAAATTATTTTACTTTTTTACAGTAAAGCAGAAGAGGAAGAGAGGGGAAAGATACATGATGCATATAGATGGATGCCTTTCATAACACATAATCTACTAGCCTACACAGCAATATTTCAACAATTACTTCCACGATTTATGAGAACAGATCTTGTAGCTCCAAAGAATGCGTTAATGTTATTCAGAGTTACAAAAGTATGCTAAGTTTTTGTAGATATGTGGATTGTCCGCTAACACGTATTTATCAAACTTATACTCCTCAGGTTTTTTCGCAACCGTATTTAGCAAAAATAATATGCGAAATAGAAAGTCACATGGATGATGTTGGATTAAGCAGAAGTCGAGTATCTACAAATCAATGGACTTCAACTGTACGACAACAAATTTTAGAGCTTGAAGGACCGACATACCAATACGTTCTAATGTTTTCTACGGCTACTATTTCACAGGTACGTAAAACGTAAAATACATGCCTAAAGTATTTAATTATTTTTTAATTTTTATCTTAGGTTGTATGTCTATTAGGCACAATTAAACAAGCACATTTAACAGCAACTAGTTTAATCGATGCATTGGAAAAGAAGAGAAAAAACAGACCATTTCTATTAACACTATGGGAATTTTTTAATGGCGAAGATTATTCTTCGGATGATATTGGTATAGAGGAAAGGCGTCGTGTTCCTGTTTATCTAGCGAATGCACAGCAACAGTTAATTGACATTTTCGAGGTAATAAAAGACGGTAGATTCCTTAATTTTAAATATCGTATGATTTGGTTTAAACATAACTTTTACAGATTAAAGTAGAAGACATTCCTCAGGTAGCTATTGAAGCTGATCAGGAATATCATGAAAGTATTCTATCCACATCCTTCTGTCACCAATCACAAGTATAAAACTAATTATCTAAAAGATCTTATTAGATATAATATATAGTAGAAAAATCCTAACTCGTTAATTTTTTAGATGGATTCTAGTTTAGATACAAGCAAACCAGGTGTTTTTGTACCTAATCAGAAAGATAGACAGACATGTCAATATATCGAATATATGGGAGATCCGGAATTGCTACCAGTTCGAAATAATGAATGCGCGTTACTTGTTAGAAATTTATATAAACTCTGTACATACATAAATGTGAAGGTAGATATACATTTAATAACATTTTAGAATCGAATTATTAAGTTACATTAGCTTCATTTTTGTAATTGTATAATCGTGTATTCTGAACAGTACCGACACAAGATAACTAAGATGTACCATCGACGTGGTTTCTTTGGCAGCATTTGCCGACAAATATTACAATCACCAACGAAAGTCGTGAAGCTACCAAAACGAACACAAACTGGGTTGTCCAACGGATACGAGGAACGCATTCCTCCTCGACTTAGTTTACGTCCGTTAGCTAATTATAGTCTACTCGTAACCATAAGTCTTGGAATATTTATTGCCTGGTTTACAAAGTACGAGACATCCTTAATCTAAGTTACGATTATTTTAGTAGCCAAGGTGATTGCAGTAATATAATATTGATTTATTTGCAGCTATGGAGTCTTCACGATCCTTGGGTTTGTCTTTGCTCTATGGTTCGTATACATAATAGTACGAGCGACGTTGGAACCATGGACACGACCAAGCAAAAACACATTCAGGGCTAATACCACGGCATTTTCTATGAACTAATCAATCACAAAATCATTCTA
Source organism: Bombus pascuorum (assembly GCF_905332965.1). NCBI lineage: Eukaryota > Metazoa > Arthropoda > Insecta > Hymenoptera > Apidae > Bombus > Bombus pascuorum. Next base: position 4,873,462 of record NC_083490.1, read on the forward strand.
TTGTATACAAATTAACTTATACCACTGTACAATATTCCATGCAATTCCAAATATGAATTTATATAAGAATATATAATGTTTGAAATTTTGATAATGTAAAAGTAATTTAAAGAATATGACATACATGATTTTTTAAGGACGCGGAAAATTGTCGTTTTTTATACTTCCTTTTTAAATGATATTAATAAATATTAATAATATAATAATATTAATAATAAATATTATATGTGTGATTAAAAATGAAATTAATATTTTAAAAACACAGAATTAAAATTCAACAGAAGTTGCCATAGGTTAGCAAAATAAAATTCATAATATCAGAGTTGTAAATTAGCTTTTCAAATCTAACTGCGAGTACTGATAGAGTGGTTATTATTTAATCAATATGACATACAGATAACTGATCATTTTTGTCGATCGAGTGGAGCATACATTGCTTCGCGTAAGTACGAAGGGGTTCGTTAACGTTGATATTGTGAGTCGGAAAATTGATATTGAACAGGGGCAGGAACGTTCCAGATGAAAGGAACATATAGAAGAAAATCGAAAGATAGAATTAATAATTTTCTTTCATTCCATATTGGCCTTTTTTCTCAATCGCCCTTTAAAAGTACAATTTTAAGAAATTTAAGATAACTTTTTTCTTAAACACATTTTATACAAAATATCAAGAGAACTCTACACCACGCATATACCGTATAAAATAACTATCCTTTTAATTGGATCCCGCTAGTCGTCACGAGACTTTAGCAATATGTTTTGCGTTCCCCTAGGTGGAGACTACCTGAATTATCACACCAAGTTAACTACTACACACCTATATAGAGCAGCCATAATAAAGCGTACTACACAACGAAGTCAATTGAACCTTGTTGACCAATTAATTATAATTTCATTGCAATTTCTCAACCAAAATGCTTTCAGTCCGTTTATTATTCAAAAAGAAACAAAAATTCATTAGAAGAAATGTTACTTATTAAAACTATAAAATTAAAAAGTATGAAAATATTTTTGTCAAAAAAGATAAAGTGAAATATTTCTATTTTCTTAAGTTTTTCACATTTTGTTACCTAATCAGGAAATTCATGTTCATGCTTGTGCCACTGGCTTCCATAGTTTCTCATCCACTTTCAATCACATTAGTCGCATTAAGTCGTTAGATAGTTTAATTGCACGGGTGTGTTTACACGTTCCGTGCAGCATGACCCGTTTTCGATTCAGATAAATGCAAATTCGCATACCTAGCGACGTCTAGCCACGATTCATTCAACTTTGCATCACAATCAAGGATCCTTTCATGCGATGTCAAACGACCTGTTATGCGCCTGTTACATACAATAAAGCACATTCGAATTACTGAGAATGGACTCGTTTACTATTCGTTAAGACCTCTCCGTTTTAAGAAGATGTCTTTCAGCAGTTGAAATCAATCAATTTGAGTTATTCTATTGAAAAGGATTGATTCATTAAAATCCCCAAAATCAGGGATTATTCAAATGATTCTTTCCTTTAAATTACTCGCTATCCCAATAAGATGTTTAATTCAAAGCTCGATTACGTCAACATTGACCTGGACTCGAGAAAAGCAGTAACTGGTTAATTACGTAATAAATGTTAAATTGATATCAGTTTAATCGACTGTTGATCACAATCATCGATCATTCAACCAACCCATGTGGATTTGAGACAATCAGAGTGTTGCAATTACTTCTTTTTTATATAGAAGACAATTATATTCCATGACAAAGAATCGAGAATCTATTAGCCAACATTCGACACAGAAATGCTTTCAAGCTGAAGCACAAGTTCCACGCCAAAGAAGCTGTCTTCGTTCCATTTGAAGATTACTTTGAAAATTATTCGCGAGAAATAATTCCATAAATCATTTGTCTAATCGAATTGAAATATGCGACGGCAGCAAATAACTTATGATTAGTTTACGAAATTGAAATTGAAATTCAATATTATTAAATTAATATTACTGGATAAATTACTAAATCTATAAAAAGCCTAATGAAAATTAACTTACCCATATTAATCATTACACATATAATTATATTAACGTCGGAAACATTACGTAAATTGCAAAATGAAAATATTGATTGCAACATAGAAGGAATAACATGAATAACCTTGAGATGTCCATGACCTCCACCCACAGCTTATATCTTCTTACACCATCGAGAAGGAAACGCATTCCGTCGATTGAGCTGTACGTTTCCTTTTAAAAATTCATCGTTTTTATAATATATGTATAGTTAAGAAATTCATAGAAGCCGGTGGTTCTCACTGCGTGTCGGACTAATTACGTAATTGCCAGTTATTAGAACAGTGTAATAACAGGCAAAGGTCGAAGACATGTTTAAGGCCACCCCAGCAATTAAGATTCATCGCTAATTCTATCACACCCTATAATTTTCTCGCATAATCGGTTCAACCATTAACACGGTGATCGTTAGAACAGTAATTTACAGGAAAATTAAAAAATATATATCCTAGGAAAGAACGTTGTTAGATATAAAAGAAAATCAATCCATCACGTAAGATATACTTCTCAATAAAATTGTATCCCCAGAAACTTACTCAGAACTCGATTTCTCACTTCAAACGAACTTCTATACGTAGACACACATACAGACATCGGATATAACCACCTTCTGGAAAGGGAGAACGAAAAATGCGCAGACCCATTTGTCTGGTTAGCCTTGGCAGTAATCCGATCCTGTCTAATGTCGAACGGAATAACAAATACCCGCTTGTTTGCAAGAGGATCTGATTCGATTAATAGTACACGCAGTAAATAGTCTATTCCTACGATTTCCATCAATTATCCAATTGGATTAAATTTTTAGAATTACCATACGGCAGTTCGTCGAATCTTACTAGATTTAAATAAGATAGAAGATCCGCTCACATTTACATTGATATAAATAACGATGTTAAAGAAGAAATGGGGTTCTCTATTTTCGTGACCAATATTAAGCATGGAACGCACGCGCGTGGTTAATTATGCGACCGTTTGTCTTGTCGAATTTCTCAAGACAAGAAACACCTTGGCCGATATTAGCGAAGGGCGCGTCGTGCAAGCACGTGAAATTAGATTTGGAAGGTCTAATTAAGTGAAACAACATTTCTTTTACGCTCTTAATTTGATAATCATCATAATGGTGTTAGTGTTTCAACACTATTGCACGCTCCTTCCATCGAGTTCCATTAAGAAAACATTGCCCTCCAATGTTGTCTTGTAATTCCCATTGAACATACATGTATATACTTCCTATGAAAATATACACAGATCTACTCAAATTGAAACGTTCAATATAACAAATTACAATTGAGAAACTCGACAAGTTAGTAAAGTTAGTAAAAGAAAGAAATAGGCCATAAAGTATCCCGCAACGTAGAATTCATAAAATATTACAAAAAGTTCCAGAGGCGGAACGGGACTCTTAATTCCGCCGAGAGGAAGCTAAACTAATTTGCACTACTTACTCGCACAAGGAGAGTTTTATTCCGTCTTTGACAATTTCACACATATGAACGTGCCGCGTCTCGTACTTACGTACCCTCCTCTCTTACCTACGCGTATATTCCAGATATGCCATTGAATCTTCACTCGTGGTACGCTTATCCAATTACAAATCTCGTAAGATACGCTTGCAGGAATGCTACCGGAAGATGTGTAGATTAACTGCATCCAAAGTCTGAAATCGTGAATCGCTGCTTCGGTCAATTTTCTGCAAAAGATCGAAGAAAATATTAGAGGTGAAATCCATCAGAAATAAAAAAGAACATGCGAAATATATACAAATGAATTCTGCAGATATCAATATTTTAAATCAAGATAGTCGACCAGGATAAAAAGATTCAAAGTTTGAAGAACAAGACAAAAAATATTTAGTATCGACTACGATGTGTAGATTTATGTGATTTCAAATCTAAATTACCTCTGTTTTCAAGAGTTATGCCTAATAGATCGTATCTACATAAAATACAGAAACATAGATATATATAATCGCCGATTTTCTTCTCCAGTCTACCACTACCACCATAATCTACGACCGCGGCTATTCCACCTCCACCGTCGCAGTGTCCCTGTGTGTCACGAAGAGGAACTCAGTTACGCGCCACGGGGTTGAGAAGCCGGACGTGTTCCCTGGGTGCGTTTCATTCACGCCAAATCTTCGATTTAACCCGAAAGTTTCGAGAAACCACGACAATTCACATCGATCGTTAATCAATTAGTGTTTGTTTGAAAAAAAGCGCGCAGTGACATTGATTGACGTTGATTGGTTGGGTAAATATCGGCGCCTCTCTGATTGGTTACTGAACGAGTTCGAATCGGTTTTTCCTCGAATATACGATCTACGGAAATTAAAATTAATCCGAATTAAGATTAATCAGAATTAAAATTAAACGGAATTAAAATTTGAAATTTGAATTAAGTAAAAATACTATTTGATATTCTTTCACAAAAAAAAAAGATAAAAATATCGAGTTTTGAAGTAGAAAATAGTATGGCCGTAACATCTTAGATAAAATATTATAATGATGATCGGCAAGTGATATGCTGAGCCTCTATAAATAAGAATAGGCGTAAAAGCTGAGAATAGAGTATCGGTGTACATGATGATATTAAAATACAATTTATGATGACTTTTACTGCTTTCGACTTTGTTCTCGACACCCTAAGTCGTATTTCACTCTTTCAATGGCTTTGTCAGATATTGCTCTAATCATAACAATAGAGACAAACGTCTGGTCAAAAATCAAAGTGGAGATGCGAAAATATTGATACAACCTAAAAATCCAATTACAAATATATGCTGAATGTTTCAGTATTTTAAAACAAATATCAAGGACTTTTGTCGATCGAAGGTTCAATAACTTTTAGCCAAGTCGCGGCGCACTTGATAATTTTTCCGTCAGTCGTATCGAAACGAAAAAAGCTTCGAAATTGCGTCACGATGTCGACGCGATTGAAACGGTCGGCGTTGATTCTTCTTTCGTTAAGTTTAACTTCTCCGAAGATAGCACCGTCACATCGCCATGAAATTAAAAGTTTAATCTGTTTTTGTTCTTGAAGAGGACCAGTAGTTTAATTACGCCACTGTGAGTCAAGCAATAAAGGATATTCTGCAATATTACACTGAGTCAGATGTTAGGAAACGAAGAAGTATTTCTAAAGAAAAACCCTTTGTATGTTCGAAAACTTATGCATTTTAATACACGTTGAAAAACACTGTTGTGAACACTGAAGATGAAAAGGCTGACACGCTCGCAATCTCCTCACTGCAAATTAAGTTTGGTAAATAAATACAAAAAAAGGATACTTTTAGAAATATTCTAAGAGAGATTAAATTTATAAGGGAAAATAAAAGATAAAGTAGCATTTAATAAGAACAATATCCGCGCTCGATTGTCTATCGAAGGAGAAAGTTAACAAGAATCTAATCAGTTAAATTACTACCCATCGCATCCATTCTTTCCGCGTGATTTCAACTTCTGCGGACGAGGATGGGGATAATTGAAAAACCAGTAAAAGAACTTCTCTGAGTCCAAACAGTTCAATATTGAAGATTCGATTTTTAGATTTATAATAGAAACTCACGTTTGACCCAAATACAGTTGCAGACATAATCAAAGGCACGCGTACCGTTGGAAGTTGAATTACCTCCTGATGAACATGCGCCGGAAGGTCGTATCTTGCAATAAATTTCGCAAGTACGCGATCAAAACGTGGTTGGATTCGAAATGTCCACTTAATGAACTCGATCGCTCGCAATCTCGAGATTTCCGGCTATCCTGTTTCTCAATGGACGATTCATTGTTCCTTGATAAAACGTGAGTCTTCAGAGATATCTTAAATTACCTGGAAACATAGTTGAAAAGCTCGATTACTTCTGGACAAGTGTAACGAGAATTTAAGTCTTATTAAATATACCATATTGAGCTTTCTGTTATACATAATCTACTTGTGGTCGTTTGGAAAGAAGATGGAGGAATAGAAGTATTGACGTAATGATGATTTTTAATCTATGACTTTCAGTCAGATATTTTTGGCTACTTGGAAATAAAATAAAATAGCCATAGAAGGCTTGGTACTTTGTATAATTTTTGATTTATTCTTTGCTCTCGATAAGAATCGTGAATCGTACGCGTTTTATTAGAGATATATATCAGAGAATTGTGCATTTCAAGTAAATTAGTAGATACTACTAAACGACACGATAGAGGCAAAACTCGTTGCGTGAAAAGTGGTACAAATATCGTTAATCGTCGCGACACGTCCATACGAATAAACAACCATACTTCCTTTTTCCGGTCTGCCCGTACGTGTCAATGTCCTTCTCTTAAAATAAGATCGATTGTCTACTATCGAGCGTGACATGGTCATGGAACAATCCTTAACGGTGACTCGAAAGATTCTCGAAACAGAAAGGAAGCAGAAGATGACCGATTTCGTTTTCATTCCGTTGACATGCTATTTGCTATTTACGTCCCCTCTACGTTAAGAAAGTAAGATGTATTCAAGGAACGTGGTCGCGTGACATATCGAGCATCATGGATATTCTGTATAAAGAAATTAAGGGGATTCATTAAAAACACTAAGAGAACCGCTAGTCACGCGATTTCCATTTACTACCACATTCGTTACATAAACCTACGATGAAGAACAAGCGAATATTAATGAGTCATCAGTTTGATACACATCGACAAACATCAACTATATAAATGCCAAAAAATTTTCTCTACAATCTTCATTTTCCTCGATAATCTGCAATTCTTTCGATCAACTACGTTGATAAATGTACCAGCAAGTTAATCATCAGGATCAGATCGATAGAGGGTAGATGACGATTGCGTTCAGAGTATCATCGTGATGGAATTTCCATCAAATGCCAGCGAGTTGGCTATTAATTCAACTGTAACAGCGGTGAATGCGTCGACCCATTCGGAACTCAATCTACCGTATACAGTTTGCGAGATCCTGGTGGCAGTGTGTGCGGTGTTTGGTAACGGCTTGGTGATCACAGTCTTCAGCAAAGAGAGGAAACTTCGTCGACGAACTAATTATTACATCATCTCTCTAGCCACGGCCGATCTCTTGGTTGGCTTGTTCGCTATACCTTTCGCCATTTTGGCCAGCATCGGTTTACCGACGAATTTACACGCCTGCCTGTTCACCGTTTCAGTGCTTATCGTCCTTTGCACGATCAGTATCTTCTGTCTGGTGGCGGTGTCCATAGATCGTTACTGGGCGATACTTCATCCCATGGGATACTCACGCACCGTACGCACTAAAACTGCCATAGGTAAGAATTAATAAGGACGATGAACTTGAACTAATATTATAATAAATGATCTAAAGCTGGTTTCATTTTTAAACTCATAAGGATTCGTTTATTTAACAATTTTGAGTCTCTAAATTTTTGAAGTAGTAATTATTCCTTAAGTAGTTTTATTAAATGTTAGTAAATGAGTTTTTAAGTTGAGAAGTTCCTCTACTTTACAATTTCTGTAATTTAAGTTAGCAGATGGATTTCATTGTGGATACGTGTAATAATTTAAAGAATTTCTCAGGACATCCATATTAATCGCAGAAATTAAAAAAAAAATCTATCAATCATCAGAAATGTTCTATAACGCTTTAAGACGCTTTTTTCGAATATTAGATTCTGTTTTGTCTGCTTTTGAAAATACGATATAAGTGTTTGATATATCGAACGAAGATAATTCATGAAGATAAACAAGAGAAAATTTACCGTGAACGGAATCGTCGATGTGCAAGTAGTACGAGTCGATAATTGAGTGAGCTCGGGAAAAGTTCGAAGAAACGCAAGGGTAAATCGAGTAATTGTTAGCTACGTCGTTACTGTTGTACAATCCGATGATCCAATTAAAATCACCTCTTCTTAGAAGCGTTCTGGATGAAACGCATAACCATTTAATCGAGCTGCGATAAAACAACACCGAGGCACAAACCACGTAATTATATTTTGCGAAATTGTTTGTTCGAGTGGACCTGTTATTCGACTCTTCGCATATTTCAAAGCTTGTTTTCCATCTATATCGATTGTTTCAGTTTATGCGAAATAGACATAAAATATCGAATGTTTCAGTTTATGCAAAATATACAGCTTATACCGACTTGTAAGATCGCATGTAAAAAGTACTTCAATGTTCTGTAATGTTTTGAATAATAAACGACATATAGTTTTATGGACATCGAAGGTAGACTTTTTTGTTTTTTGGACAATACATTTTACGATAATTTGAAATACAAAAAGCTCCAAGCTATTTTTAAGTCATTGAACTTTGTTTGGAATCAAATATGTATATATGTATAAATATATAAAATTTGATAAATGACAATATTTCTATTGCTGTATAATATATAAGTACACATGGTAGCATATGTTTATCACGTTCTGTTCTACGAGAATGTAGGACATCAAATAGTGACAATGCTGATTAGACAATATTGTGCAGATATATTCTTAGACCATTGTTACCACGATTTGGTCTTAATTTCACTGTAATATTACGGTGAATATGTGTGAAAGTTCTTTTATCTTACATTAATGTATATTTATTTGTATCACTTACGCTGATTTTCCCAAAGAAATTACATCATAATCCTCCGTGGAACTGAATCGATGAGATGTAACAGAATGCACTTTAGACGGCAACAGGTGGTATTCCGTGCGCATATTTTAATATACGTATATAATAGAAGTTTGTCGTGCATATTCCTAAGAAATTTAACTTGAAGTTAATCGATGCATTAAATATTAAATTTCTTACTTGCGATCGATTAGTGAATTTCTTAGTATACTTGGGATATTTAAGTATCAATATACTTGTTCTTTGTAAAAGTTCTCATCTTTGTAATTACGTTATATAAAAACTCTTATGTAACTTTAGTTAGTAGCTTATAGTAAATAAGAAAGGATTTTTTCTCTAAAGTGAAACGTATTTTCTTTTATAACAGTTTTTTAGAATATCTCTTCGCGTACATTATTCTTTCTCATCCATAAAAGAAGGTAATATGACAATGTATTGGTTTCATAATACATAATCCCCACGATAATTATGTAATTAGTAGAGTAACTGAAAAAATTCCACCTGCATTCGGTGCATTTCAATGATGTTAACACATAGCATAGAGTATGAAATACATATCACATATCCATTCGCCCGATTTCCCAAAGGATTTTCCTTCCTCCTTGCGACGAAATTGATGGAAATCGCATTTCTCTGCCTCCGAGAAAAAGTACATATGCGTAGAAAGAGAAATGAAAAAGGAGAACCATGAGACTCTAAAAAAATTCCATGGAGAAACATGAAATAACATGGAAATTCATTAAAATCAGACTTTGATAAGAAAGCGTTAGAAAATTTCGTTTTTTTAAATATAATTCGCGTAAAACGCGCGAAGTTGCATTGAAGGATCGGAGAGACTCGTGAAAAAATTAATGACACGGTTAGACGTTTCTCATTTCACTGCCAGGCTACCTAGCCATGATTAATTTAAGCATTTCGCCTGTTTATGGTACGAGTGATTTTAATTACGAGCCCACTGACTGATACCATTTCTCCAACGAGGGGAAAAGGTGCGTTTATTGCCGTACTTTCCAATCGATAATGTTCACATGCACGTCTATCATCGGCTCCTTTGACCGACTTTTCATTCTCTTCTTCTATAGCGGGATCTCTATAAATCTTTCCATTTCTTGTCCAAAACACTCCCCTTGCTGCATACATATATCACCGTTCCATACAATCGCTCTTCGGTAAAAATTGTAAGGATGAGAATTTTAAACATTTTCAGTGATCTATTCTTTATGTTTTTACATCTTATTATTCCATATTACCTAGTAATAATTCATCTGAAACAGTTGAAAGAAAAATATAAAATTAAAAGTTGGTTCCGTTCTTTTAGGTATAATCTGTGTGTGTTGGATCGCTGGCACATTGGTCGGCTTCCTGCCGCTTTTAGGTTGGAACGCGGGCAAGAAATCCAATGAGAAATGCATCTTCACCGAGGTGATGGATTACGATTACTTAGTGTTCCTGTACTTCGCCACGATCATCTTTCCCGCGCTATTAATTGCAGCCTTCTACACCCATATATACCGAGTGGTCGTAAAGCAGGTCAGACACTTTTACCGTAAATATACGGGCAGAATATGCGTACTAGTGTGAGTATGCGGATATACGGTGTGCAAACAGGACAATGAATTAGCGAAGACAAGGTCCTGTTTGCTGACCCTCGAAATTTATCTTCTTTAATTTATCAAATTTGTGCACCGTCATTTTTCTTAAATACGTTCATCTGGTTTTTCGTCGGTCGCAGTTCTTAAATAAAGTGATCTTCTTGGTGACAAAGTAATTATGGTGCTGAGAATAAACGATTGTGTCTTTCATTTATATAATCTTCTGAGAATTTCATATATAAATTACTTTAGAGGTGCATTATTCGTTCTTCCTCTACTATTTCAAAGAAGAGTTATCACGTTACATCTGATGAATTCTCGTGAAAAAGATATATTGAATATTTCTCTAATTATATTATTTATTATTGCACTGAACAATGTTCTTGCAGCTGCAACAAATTGTAACAATGAATCCGGGTCGCCGTACCGGAAACCAGACAACTGGAACCATGCTGCGATTACTTGGGGCCGCCAGGAAGCGTGAAGTGAAGGCGACGCAAAATCTATCGCGAATCGTGATCTTTTTCATTATTTGCTGGTTCCCTCTTTACACCATCAACTGTGTGATGGCATTCTGTCCAAGGTGTAGAGTGCACGATGTCCTGATGAATTTTTGCATAATCCTGTCGCACTTGAACTCAGCTGGCAATCCGTTGCTCTATGCTTACCATCTGAAGGACTTCCGTGCGGCGCTTAAGAATTTCATGTGGAGACTTCTATTTCCGCACAGTGACGTGAAATCTAGCGTAGTTAGCGTGATTCACGATCGTGGTTCTTTGGTTGGTTCCCAGAGACAATTCCTGAGGCAAACAGGTGGGCCGCCGTCTACGAGGGTAATCAGGTCGGATTTACTGCGTCAGGTACGGTGTTATAGATTTTTAATTAAAGGTAGATCTCGATTAACGTGAGCTTAAATAGTGCGATATTCGATTTGGAATTATAAAACGATGCATTTAATGCGAATAAAAATTTGGTTAATGCGAGATTTGCGAGTCTTTTTTCATCAGGTACAACTGTGGCAACAATTAGTCTTTTGTTTTAGCTTTATCTTTAAACTTCTGTTTCGCCGAGACGATGCGTAAATCGTCTCTGAACTTCTTCTGTTTTATAGTCATGACGCGACGCGAAACAAAAAATTACGGATGCCGATCCAAACATGGGTCGAAGTATGCAAGTTAACAGAGACTCGACAAAGTACTGCTGGCTTATCGCCACATATAGTGCACATATATATATAAGGTGCGACCAACTTAAAATACTTTGAGAAATAGTAATCATGTTTGTGCCATAGTTTAATGAAATACATATGAAAAGATATATTTAACCATTTTTATTCTATACTTTCCTTAAATTAGAATCAATTCCTATATTTCAAATATTCGAATAGTGCGAATTCGAATAACGTAATCAATTTTTGGGATTTACTACTCCCATTAATCGAGATCTACCTGTATTAGTCTCTTATGAACGTAATTAGAAAAATAGAACGTACATGAATAAAAATTTCTTCATACACGCTATAAGTGTCCTATTTTGAATATTTTATATATATTTCTGGATGTTATATGCATTCTGTAGATGTTTGCACCATTAAATTTCCTAAAAATGTATAAACATCCGCAGTATACTAATTATATTATCAATCATAAAATGACATTTGATTTTTAAAAATCTACTGTTTAGTAATCCCTGCTATCAGGCCTTTACAGCTGTAGTCGATTAATTTTTCTAGAGATAAGATTCTCATTTTATCCTGAAAATTATTGGAAATATATCTTATTTTATCGATCGAATTTTAATTACAGGTAACTGATGTTAAATCTAAAGGATCATTCTCGAGCCCTCGAAACGTTACGATTCGAGAAAACGATGCAGGAAACACGTCAAGCTCTTCGAGTGATAGACAGGAAAATGACAACGCGAGTCAAAACAGCAATGATCTGCAACGAAACGAAAGTGATCATTTTGAAAATGACAGAATCAACTCGAGATCGCCCCGTGTTACCTCACTGGAATTACAGACTTACAAACCTTTAATGCCGCTTCTTCCGGCGGAAGTGGATCACGTCGAGGAGACGCCACCGGCGTCTATCTTCGTCATTGAAGTAGATGTAAATCACGTGGAATCTGTTCACGAAAAACTGGACGAGGAATTGATGGAAAATAAAGACAAAGGTTGATGAACTTCTTCGGCATTTCTGATCGTGAATAAATTAATCAAAATTGAATCTCGATTCAATTAGAAATTGGTGGATATCAATTTCACTATTGATAATAAATTAACGATAAGAAGATGTATGGTAATTATCTTTTACCATAAATAAATCATTGAAATGGCAAAATAAGGTGTTAATAATAAGTGTACAAAACGTGATGTATTTTTGGTGTTTAGTGTGTTATAATTCGATGTATAATAATCTGAATCCTGATATTATTTAATACTCGATATAAAGTGCGAAGAAACTGTATTGCATTAAGTTTTGTTAAAGCACTGAATATTTGACTGAGCGTATTTTTAGATTACATTTTCTGTTTTAATGATAATCAATGGTAATTCAAAGAAATTTCAATGTATGTCCAAAAAAAAAGACATTTCTTTAGAATAAATTATAATGAATATATAGAAACTGAAAAATTAATAATCATTTCTACTGGCTATGAACAATATTATTTCGAATACAAAATAAATATATTCTTCAAATAATAAATTCATTGTTGATGACAATTAGACGCGAATAAATATATAACATATCTGCACGAACATATCTACTATGGGAAACGACAGTCTCATACAGATTACATATAATGGATACGTAATTTGCATGAAAATGATGTGAAATGTATGTTAAACATAGAAATACGAATCTCATATAAACGAATCAAAATAGATAAGGGAACCGATATTTGAATTTTCAAATATTAAAAAGTTATTTTAAAACAGCCTATATGTTAATGTCCATTCCACATTCTGTGTATCACACGACGGTCTGAATAAATGTCACAAAAATAATCATCTATATCCACTAAAATATACTATTGTTTAATAACCTAATACTACCTGACAATTAAATAGCTCCAGTACAAAAGTCTTTGCCTTGGTTTAACATCTTTTGTAACGTACAATATTTTTTTTTTTAAATAAGACATTATTTTTACAAATGGATCGCTAAACTGCCCAAACGAATAGAACTTAGTTAAAACTAATTTCGAACTTCGATATATCGAATTAATCTCGTGCATGCGCTTTACATACATCCGAAGTTAACATAGCGAACAACAGGTAGCGTTTCAAACATGGAAGGTTACTATGTACGCAAATTCCCGCCAAAACTTAGTCTTACTGTCGTATCAGATGCAATCGTTGGGTCTGTGTGGAAGATGTTAAAATTTATTTAATAAACATTGTTCATCATAAAATATTAAACATTGAACAATGGATCCGAGTGAAGTAGAATTTCTCGGTGAAAAAGAATTAGTCACCATTGTGCCGAATTTTAGTTTTGACATGATTCATTTAATTTCGGGATCTGTGGGCCCGTTTCGAGCCGGTCTACCTGTAAAAGTTCCGATTTGGTTGGCTGTAAACCTGAAACAGCAACAAAAGTGTCGAATCGTTAATCAAGACTGGATGGACGTTGATGGCTTAAATGAAACGAAGGAAGAAGAGAAGTTATCCAAGTAAGTAAATGTGCTTCTTTCATCCCTTATGATAAAATATTTTTTCGTATAAATAAATTGATTATTTTAGATTGTTTATAAAAATGCCCAGTAATCATTACATGGAAGAAGCACAGCTTCTACTGAATGTTGGTAGTGATGATATACCCGATGCAGACAGGATAAAGACAGCAGTGAAGGTAATAAATATAAATGTAAGTATACCTTTTAATGCTAATGTATTAATTAACTTTTAGGATATATGGGATATAAGAATGTCAAAGCTTCGTACATCGATAGATGCATTCCTTAAAAGTGAAGGTTTACACGCTAAGCTGGATCATTTAACTGCCATGGAAATCAACAGCGTTCGTCCATTATTGCCACATGCTCTGGATCAAATGCTAAGGATTCAAACCATATCTGTACCCTATACGATAGTAATTCTATTACAACAAAATCTTTTTTATCCTTTCTGAACCAAACTTTATATTTTTTAGGATGGGAAACCGACACAATCTCATGCTGGGACATCACAATAGACTGATTGCTAGATGATGTTTTTATTTTTTATGTATAATCTATCATAATTTCTAGATTGTAAATATACATGTATATATTGAGTATTGATATGAAGTATTTATAACGCATTTTTGTTGATTTCGTGTAACGAAATAAAGAAAATGGGAAATAAAATAATATGTTCATAGTATGTAATATACGAATGCGATATAATAGTTTTATTTCTTATTCTTAGATCATTACATACAGTCACTAGCATCTCAATCACAATTTCTCATTATCACTAATATAAAGTAAACTTATATTTACATCGGTAGATCTGTCGCTTCGACTAATTAACTCGCATCTCGTTCGGCGCTATGTTTCTTTTTTTCACAATATTTACATCTCTTAAGCTTATAATACACAGTCCTTTAATAATCTTTGATTTGAATTGTTAAGATAGATATCGTTTTAACAAACTTAACGTTGACCGGTTTAATCCAATGTGCTGAAAAATTTGATCTACTCAAATTTCAGTTAAAATTGCGACCTCCAACCTCGTGTTAAGTTTGTAAATCGAATCATCCAGTGTAGTGGAAACGTATGTTACAAAATAAAAGATGGGAATAATTGGGAACTGCAGTCATAGGATGGGTCTGATGCTACAAGTGAGAACTTACAAAATTTCAGTATTCGATATATGTACACATGTTCAATCAGCTCCCGTGTAATTGAGAGATATATTGCTTCAGATAACTGGAGGATCGTCTGTTCGTGTTATTAATATATCCTAAAATCTTCAAAATTATGTATAAAGGATAGTCAACGTAAATATCAATATGCCAAAACCAGAACTCTGTTCGTAATAGAAATTTAAATAATTCTCTGAATTTAGATCCTCCAAATGTCTCGCACAGCGGTCGTTTTGTTTTGTAAGTCGCTATTGCTTTCTATTTTGTTTTAATCAGTTTTACATTATTTCAGCGTAACGACATAAGTACCATGCGCTTCATATGTAAAGTACTTCGACCTATCACACCAAGTACACAATTAATAAATATCAAGTATCATTAATTGTTTACTGGACTGACGATACGTGTAAAAGTAAAAAATACGTATAAACCATGTCAAGAAACATGTGTGTGCGGCGTAACAATATTAAATGTGTTACGTGGAACGATAGTAATTGAGTTAGTATAATACAACGTATTTAATAAAAATACGGGTCGATGTTATCTTTTCAGACAGCAACTATTTTGCTAGGATCGACCTTTACTCGGATGAACATAGTATTATCTTTGACAAAATGCCGTTTCTTCACCATTTCGTGAGAGAGAAATCTTGGGAAGCCAAAACCGAGAGAATCGGGCTCACGACTGGGCCTCTGGAAGTTCTTCCATGTTGGATCCGGTATAAAGCTTTCTACGATATTGCACGCCTTTTCCGCGACCACCGTCTGGTCGAATATAGTGAAGGACACGCTGTGGGAAAATGGCCATCGCAACAGAGCATCATACTCTCCGGGAAGAATCTTTATGTATATTGAAATATGACTTCCTTCGCCGGTTCCATTTCCGTTTAAGAAAACTGACGCCTGGAATGTTCAATATTTTTACATTGTAAGTAAGTAAGTATATGTACTCGTGTTTCTACCTATAGTAGAGTTCTTAAAACTTGAATTAAAGGAAAACAATATAGAATCAATATTAAGTATTGCCTACCTGTAGCTTGTAACCATATTGACTAGTGTAAAAAGGAGGGCTGACGAGTTCCATTCCTTCCTTGGCTTTCGCTTCGGACATTTTAGCGCTGTAATCCGTAATTTTCCATATTAGTGTGCCCGTGTAATTTAACGATAGTTTGCTAATGGCGGATTTCAGGCTGGTTATCTGATGCTGTTGTTTTGTTACTACACTGCACATCAAGCTTAAATGCATCTTTGCCGATTCCTCCAAATGTTTGTCCAACGAAAATCGATTTCCCTGTGACAAAAAATAGTATTTTGATATTAATATTATAAAATGAAAAAAGACAGAAAATGAATGTAATTTAAAGCAATAAATTGATGTACCTTAAAACGACAGCCAGCATCCTTGAAAGTACAAGATAAGAGGTGTGTAGTGCAGTGATCTTTCAAGTGAACTTCGAGATCTTCTCTTGGTAAGACGGCAGTTTCACAACGGTGTGGACAGGCGACTGGAAAGCGGCCACACTTGGCGTGATGAGCACCGAGTGTGTCAAAAACGAACTCTTTGTTGCAGTAACGACAGGCCACCAGTCTTTTCGCGCACTCGCCCAACTTGTGTTGACTGAGATGCCTTCGCTGCACTTTCATGCCACACTTATTCTCGCAGTAGAGTGGTTCATAGCCACACGTCCCTGTGTGTTTCTGTAGATAAAGAGCAGAATCGTTAGCGATATCCTTAAATAGTTGATTAAATTATAGACATATAAACACATAATAGAAAATTTTGAAATAATACCAGCTAAATTATAACGAATACATAGTAAGAATTTGAAAGTGTATATAAAAGTATTAAAGATGTTTTCACTGAATATAACTTGTTAATACAATGAATAATATAAATATTTTTCTGCGAATTATATATACCTGAATTAAATATCTCGTAGCTACTGTGTACGTTTTTAAATTGGCCTCAAACGTTGCTAATATAATTACGATAATTGTGCTTCATTACGATGCTAGTAAGACTTCGTTAGAATGTTTCGTACAACACGCATAATATGTTCATAAGAAGTTTCTATGAAAGTTCAAATACTTTCGTGAGCCACTGTAATCATTCATCCATGACTAAATGAATATTAAACAAAAGGAAAAAGAATTCGAGAAATTTCGTTTGAACTCATGGTGCTTTCGCTTGCATCCGTTCCCACTATAGTACAGTTAACGGCTGGCACTCGATCGCGATTCTTCTAATTAATGCAGTGGCGGTTACCTCGAGCGTGTGACCGGTGAATTCTTTGGCACAGAAGTCGCAGCGTGCTCGCCGCTGGGCGCAAGTGTACTTTAAATGGTCCTCCATCAGCACACGCGGGATCATCGCGCCACACTTATTGCTGCAGGGGACCGCGTCGTGCTTGCAGGTATTCAGGTGAGCCTAAACAGGATATAATGCGATTTTTACATCGGTGAGACTTGAACGGCGCATTCCTTCTACTCCGATCGGATCGTTCTCCTCGGATTTATGTTCGTATTGCGACAATCGGGGAAACTCGGGTGAACGAACCGCATACCGGAGATTAAAGAAATAGTAATAACGTCTACGGCAGCGTGTAAAAGCATTATGTTAATATATGTAGGTTAAAATTTCTTCTGTGAAAATTATATGGGGAATTCTTTCGCTTGAAATGTGCTTAGTTCTAATTTTTAATTTATTCGATATTTCTTAATACTACAATAAATTCGAATTTTTAGAGTACTTTTCCGAAAGTTTTTTCTGATGATTCTCAAAAGCGTAGAATTTTAATGATTCTAACTTCTAATTACTAATTCTTTGTACTCCGGTGGAAAAAAATGTAACATACTTTGTGTATGTAGAATTATTAAAAAGATCATATCAAATTTATTTCGAGGTCAATCTTATAGCTCCTTATAATGTTTTCCGACAATGGGATGTTCCCATTACTGATTACAATAGAGAGAATTACGAAGCCATTTATAGCATATATAG
Organism: Bombus pascuorum; assembly: GCF_905332965.1. Taxonomy (NCBI): domain Eukaryota; kingdom Metazoa; phylum Arthropoda; class Insecta; order Hymenoptera; family Apidae; genus Bombus; species Bombus pascuorum. Next base: position 4,891,535 of record NC_083490.1, read on the forward strand.
ACTATTTTTAACTCGTAACTTGACACAAGATATCATGTAAGACTTGATATGTTAATGACGGTAAGAAGAGGCGATAATTGTTCTTATAATTGAGCGGAAAACCAACACGAGTTATCCGCAAGCTGTGTGGGAGTTAACCGTGCCGGGACCAGTTCAACGACCTATCAACGCAAGGTCGCTCAAGATCAGAAATGCATAATGAAACAATCTCGAGAACGTATTTTTACGCATCCAAAATTTCGAGTAATTTTATAAAGAACAATTAGAAGACCCGTAGATAGTCTTGACACTTTTACGTATCGGTCGTGGAGCTTTCTGAGAAAAGAACTCGTAGGGCAAAATTTTTAGTTGTATAATACCTCAACAGTGAAGGTTTTAGCTCGAGTTTTTAAATACTAGTCACGTTCAAATTTTTCATAAAAGATATAACTTAGAAAACACGAAGCTGGCACCCACATGCTACATTTATTTTATTTTATTTTTTTTTATTCACCAATGAGATATAACACTTTACCAAATGTCCTTCAGGACAAATTGTAAAACCAAAATAAAAATAAAAAAAAAAAAAAAACAACGTTCAAATTCTTTCGATTACTATAAAGTTTTCTTTTTTCTTAAACAGTTACCAATTTAAACGTAACTAATACCAAAAAACTAGAATTAAACAACTTAAAGAATTTGTCCTTTTTATATTCCCAACACGAATAAAAGCTTCATAGTAATTTAGCTATTTTACTAGAAAATAGGAAACCTACGAGCCCTTTGTTCGCGAAACTCTTCAATTATCTGAACAACATACAGTACCGTCTTTATCGTATAAAACGTAAAAATTGTGGTACGCACGTCACAAAGAGAAAAGAAAAATATAACGTTACCTTCAACTTCCGAAGTTCGTCGGACCACTTGCAGCCATCCTTATGATGTATGCAATACACAATGGAGCCCATTATTGCCTTCTCAGCTTCCAGGTCCTGGAAATTCTGCAACACACAAAAAGAACAGATCTCATCTACTGTCCTTTCCATTCACTAACGTCTGCTATTCCATTCAAAAAAGCGCACCTATCGAATTATTTCAACTTAACAAAAGAAACCAGATCGATAAACACGAAACTTTTAACAACGCCAGGAATATTTCGTATCCAACAAGCAGTGAATCGAATAATTGCGTCCGACCTTTTGCAACATAAACGAATAGGTTCCTGAATTGTTTGGTTTCCATCAAAGGCTACGGTCGAGTGGAACTGGACCTCTTAGAACGTGGGTAGCGATTAATTGGGTAACAGGTAGTCGTTACCAGGCGGCCCTGTCTACGAAACGAGTGTGCACTGGGTCTCATACCCCATAAACAAGCCGTGTGGCATTCCAACTACCGCCACGATGAAATATGGTAATCAATTTTCAGCGACACGACTCTTCACCGTAAAGTTCGGAACCTACATTTCACCTGGGTGGGAATGTTTCAGATGTACTATTTGATCTAAGTGAATTCTCTTCTTGAATACTGTTTTATAATCGGTAGATAGTAAAGGTAGATAAGGATCGAGATAGTAGATCTGGTTGTCCGGAGGTTCCTCGAGATCGTCGAGTTTTGTGAGAATTGGTTGTAGGTTTCGATACAGGGTAATATTACAGATTCGTAGATCGTGTATAATTAATGTTGAATATTTTTTATTTTAAATACCGATATTTTATTCCGTTTATTTCGTTTCACTTAGTAGAGTAGAGAATTAAATCGTTTTTGATCGTATTAGATAATATTCGTCAATCGTATGGATGATCCTGTAAGTTATCAGGCATTTGACGAAGTTTAATATTAAATGTTTAAAGTGATAAAAATTACAAATAGGATAATAGGATATGTAATATTCTCGAGCCTGTCAATAATGATAATTGCTTTTTTCTCTTAGTATATTCGCGATATTGGTATCAGTAAAGTTATCAGATATTTGTGAAAGTTACTTCCTACATCTTTGAAGTAATATAAACTACAAACAAAATAGTACGTACTATGCAACATCCTTAAATCTTTCAATAACGATAATAAATAATTAATCTTTCCTTTTATCTTTAGTATATTCGCCATATTGATATACATTATCAGTGTGCAGTAAATAATTCCTTTTAAAGCTTCGAGATTAATATAAATTACGCGAATAAAATAGAAGGAGTATCTTTAAATATCTCGATAATAACAACAAATAATTCCTTCTCCTTCTTATTACATTCTGCGAAGAATAAAACTCGAAACTCGTTTCTTCGTAACTCGAGGTCTGTGAAATACGTAAGTAACACATTTTAAACAAAGAATTAACGCTATAAACTCCATGTGTATACGCCAAGTTATTTGCTCTTGATAACGCTAGTTAGAATTACAGAATCGCGAAGAAGTCTCGAGTTTGCGAATCGTGTTCTTAAACTATGCGACAACGATTTTATCGTTCACACCGAACGCTATTAGGCTCATCTTCGAAGCCAGAACAAATCTTTGCGAATATATTAAACGTGTTGTATGAAAAAATTTCAATCTTCCGTGCTAAGTGACCAAATATTTTCGCGAACCATTGTAGATAATCCTGAGAGCTGCTGTACGATCGAATTACGTAATATTATTAGCAAATCAAAATGAAAAATTAAGATTTTGATAGGACGTTTACGAAGGAAGATTTTTCAATTTTGCGATAAGAAGCGATCGACGATGAACTAATTGTAATGGGGAGATCTAAGTGAAATGAAGCCTCGATCACGGTCAGTGCAAGTGTATTTTCATTCTCGGTATCATGATGCGTAATATTATTAGCAAATTAGCAAATTGTAACTTGTACAATTTGCTAATTACTAGAAAGTGACATGCTCGATAACAAACCAAATGCAACGTCGCAAGGAAATTTTACAAACTACAAATCATCTGATAATACCATTCGATGTAAGATCGCTAAGTTATAAATTATAGAAGAGTCTATAATTTGCAATTTGTTAATTCGCTGATATTATTAATTAGTAAATTATTGTGCAAAAGAGATGGATGAAATTCACTGGGTCTAGTTCGTATAGACGAAACTTTCTTCGCAGACCCGTGCCACGAAACATAGAAACACATTGAGAATTCAGATTGGCTATAGAACAATGTATGTAATTGGTTACCTAATCTTTCATTATTAAGTGGCTGCTGGTAATTTCTCGTCAGCGATTCTTACGATGCCGCTTAAATGATAGACTCTACCGATAAATACATGGTTCCATTGTTTGTATGCTAAACGATGAACCCATTAGCGTCCGAACGGTTCCATCAATGGTACTTTATGGTTACAACGACCACTGTTCCATTCGTGCTCTGAAAATTACGCTCTAGCGAATCTAATTTCAGCTCGCTATCACCCACATAATCACTGACATTACATCTATATAGTTTCTTTATGTCGACAAATCACAATTCTTTGTGGCGATAATTTTTCTGCGTCAGAATTTACTCTCTGCATCGGTTGTCGATGTTATTATGTCGCTAAGCTTAGTAGGCTACTGTTAAGAGCTTATGTCAACGTTGCTTTTTTGTAGATTTAAATCCTCGCAATGCTAATTTAATCTCAGCATAATGCGCATGAAAAAAATAACTCTACATTTTCATAACAGCTAAACTACTCCGAAAAATTTGCGATTCTTATACAGCTTCTTTTCCGAATATCGAAATAAGAATTTTCGAAAAATTGAAATAAAGATATTTGAATTTTATATGTGAATACGAAGTTAAACTCGTTAGCCGATGGACACTTAGTGGATGCGTTACACGTATAAAGTAGACGCGCGATAAAACGGCTGAAAATACACGGGAAAATAAACGATGGACAGTGTGTAACAACTGTCTAATAAATCTAAATCCGTCCGTGGAAGACTTTCTCCGAGCTCAAAGGTGGCATGGATGCAACGCAACATGGGAGACGGCGGCATTCCGATCCTTTTAGAATTTTCATGCCACGTTGTTTCTTCCAGGAAGAACTGTCGACCTCGGTAAACTGACGATGGAGTCGTGACGGTTTTCGGAAATAGCGATGTTCAATAATAACCCTGATGCAGGAGGTGAACCCGTACCGAGAACCATGCGGGAGGCGAGGAACCAGAATAAATTTAACGCGTTACGTCGTGCGTGGAAATAATTATTGCCTCTATTAATACGTGTTTCGAGTTCCGATATGTTGCTGTAAAATCGATGGCGTCGTTGATTTTATTTTATATTTGACCATTCTTCTCAGGGGTATAATTTAATCCTCGTATCTATTCCTACATTATGGTATTCAATACTATTTTGAATTTGTTCTTCGATGGTATGATTACTGCAACGACGCTAACAATTAATTTTATTTAGTTTATTTCTTACTGTTCTTGCGAAGGAAGCTCGATATTCTGGGAAACCTTCATATAACGTGATATCCAATAGTATTCTGAATTTGCTCTTTAATGGCAGTTTCAAGAAGAACTGACAAACGCAATTTCCTGTAAAACAAGTATTCATTCAACCTGGAATCAAACATTTCCACACAAGTACACCCGGTATAGATGTGGAGGTCCGATGCCTGCGAGTTGAAACCTGCACGACCGGCAAGGTCGAGGAATCTAACGCAACCAGCCACTGCCGTTCAGATATAAACACCGCCGGGAATGGAAGAGACAGATCTACCTTTTCAGCTTCGAGATTGCAAGAAAAAAATAAAAAGATAAAAAAGAACTAACGCGAAGACATAAGAACACCGACCGCATCGTGATACCGAGAATAAAAATACACTTGCACTGACCGTGATCGAGGCTTCATTTCACTTCGATCTCCTCCATTACAATTCGTTCATACAATTCGATCACTTTTTATCGCAAAATTGAAAAACCTTCCTTCGTAAACGTCCTATCAGAATCTTAATTTTTCATTTTCTATCAAGAATTTCCCATTAATATTTAAAACAAACATCTTTAAGCAAGATCGTTTTCTGCGATGAGTCTAAATAGAGATTGATAAATTGGCTTTGTGGCAGTGAACTTGGTGCATTACGTTTAATTGGCACGATAATAATTCTGTATGACACGACTCCGACTTCATTGGTGAAGCGTGTGCCATTAAGAAGAGTTGGAAACAATCGAAAAGGAGGCCGGCGGCGAGTTAATTAAAACAAAGAGCTGCCAATTAAGCCGCGGGGGCCAACGATCTCGCGTTGCGCAAGTTCCGTAATATCGTCAAAACGAGACGGTGCTTTCACCAGGGAAACTAAGCGGCGCAACAGCAACGGAAAATCATATTACCGAAAGCGTCGATTACGTAAGGTCGAAAGTTCGATAATACGACGATGCGTCTTGAAATATCCAATACCGATACGATTCAAGAAATCCTCTTGATCACATCTTTTTTTTTCCAACAGATGATAAACGATCTTTCTCCGACTGTACAAACAGCGACGAACAGGCGAATGCAAATGGATTCGAGGCTCCGGCTGATGTCCTTTATTCCAGGAAACACCATAACGCTTTAATCGGCGAATTAGAATACCGACATGGAGCATCGCGAGGCTGACATCACTGCTAGTCTCTCTCCATAGCGCTGTTACAGCGGTTACAAGTCGTCGTGACGTCACGGCGAAATAACGGACACGATCTTCGCGTACGTTCCACTTATTCTCGAGGACGACCATCATCTCCGCGGTCCTGCAGGAATTTTCTAACCCGGTCCGTCGTACGAAAATCCCCTAGAAACGAGTGGCCGTTCTAATATCGACGAATGAAAAATAAGAATTAGATTTCCTTGAAAAATTCGCCTTGATTTGTCTATCTCAACGTTTTTCATTATTCTTCTTTATCTGTTCCATCGTTCGTATATTCGAGATCCTTGGAATTTTGCAAATTCGATGTGTTTGATCACTTTGGTATTTTTCTTTGATACTTCGCCTTTCTGTGTGGTTGTTTATCTACATTTCGAAACGAATCTTCGATAGAAAATTAAAAAAATCTTACGTATAAAGAATTCTGGCCAGGAATAGGAAGAATCGTTATATTATTGCCGAGGGTTCCTCAAAATGTTAAGAGGTTTTAAAAAGTGTAGGATAGGAGTCGTTTCGGTTGTTGGAGGAGAAATATCGGAGGACCAACACATCGGACAAGAACTTGCAGTATTTTAATGAAACGGAAAGCAGTTGGACGAGAGTGTCCGGTATTCGAAAAATCCTCTGCTGATATTAGCGATGCATGGATGTGACGGTTACGCATTTCGAATCCAACAGGCGAATCTCATTTTTTCCGTCGGCATGAAACCACGCGACCTTGACAACTCGATGACCAAGGATTAACATATACATAGAATCTTCCGAATTCCTGCTCTCGTTGATCCGTTTCGAAACCGTGAAGAAATTTCGTCGATTTCGCAAAACTCGCTATTTCGATATAGGAAAAATATTTTGGTTATCAAACTATCGGTGAAACAAATTTTAGTGAAAATTACATTTGCGACGGTTGAGATTTTTTATGCTGAAACTTTCTGTTTCTTTTATTGAGAAAAGAAGAATGAGAAAGGAAGCATGAAATTACACGATGAAACAAAGAATTTCTCAACTTCTCACTCAATCGCAATAATTAGTATTTCTGCAATATTATACGCTATGAATGATACATTACGAAATCACATCTCAACGATTTACAAATCTCCTCTTTAACTATCGCAATCAAATACTTGAATACTAAAATTTAATATCAATTTAAACGTGTTACTCGTTAAAGGGTATTTGATTCAACAAGTATTGTAAATTCGTTAAAAAGATATTTGTATAATTTGAAAAAATCAATATGTATTTTGTATAGATTTCTTTCGTTCGAAAATAATTAAAAATTTGTCTTTCGAAACGTGTTTTAAAATAACGATAAATTATCCTCATGAGATAGTGTGGATAGCTTAAAACTTCTGCGTAGAATAGACTCGTACATTATCTTCTTCCGCGAAGCAAGCGAAGAATATAGATATCTGTCTTTTGTGATCGAGATGTGCAAAAGTTCAACGATTACGAATCGTCCGTTTGATTTTAAACTTCCCGTAGCTATTTGCGGATCGATCACACGGACCAGAGCAAGACACGATCGCGTGCGAAAGGAAAACTTCCTGTCGGCTACGAAATGGTCTCTGGGCTCGGCCGTACACCGGCAACACTTCGAATCCCATAAATTAGCGGTCGTGGGGATGGCATTCTACGATTTCCGAGTAATTCTCGTGACCCGTGAATTTCGCACGATGTCATGTCCCGTTTTTTTTCCAGGAATGTCCTTCGTTCTAGTTACCATCCTTTCGGATTGAAATTGTTTTGCGAATCTCTTTTCACAGGTGCAAGCGTATCTACGTACTTTGCGAATCGGATGAAATCTATTGTTTGTAGAAAGTATTATCGATTTGATCGTAGTATTTAATAAAGTCGTTGAGTTTCTTGATAATAACATTGGATGATAAATTGTATTGTAGAAGATACTGATTCGAAGGTTTGTTTAGTTATCGCTCTGTTTGTTTAGTTCTAATGTATCGCTGGATAAATATATGATGAGAAAGACATAATGACAGACAAGATATTATCAAGATTATTTACAAGGCCAAATATGTTTTTCTTTTCTTTAAACAAAATCTATGCTTCTAAATTTAAATTAAAAAATTAAACACAACGAGGCTTGACCTTTTTCAATCTTCGTCCAACGCGTTATTCCATTGGAAGATAATAGAAAAAGGCAAGAAATTGAAATAAATAATTCAACTTGATTATTGAGAGAGTCGAAAAAAAGAACGAAATTCTATTTGTTTCTACGATGCTTTAAAACACGAATCACACATACAATGGATCGTCGCAATTAAGATCAGACTCACTGGTTTCTTTACTGAAACGAGGAAAGTCAGTGGAAAGAGGAAAGTTTCATTTCTCCTGTTAGATACCTCTCTCGGTATTAGAAAAATGGGACGTTCGTTTCTTTGTTTCTACAGCTTTCAGACCGAACGAAGAATTGTAACGTGGGATTTAAGGGCTCCAAGAGTTCACGACCCGTGGACGAGCACAACTAGAATTTCAACGAGACCATTTTAATTTCAAACGGACCGGTTCCTCCAAATAGTTGTTGCACCTCCTCAATTTAATGATTTAGTATCCTCCTCCACCAGGAAAGTATTAATTCTAGTGGGTAATACCATCGAAATGATTCCCCTTGGAAAGAACAATGACGTTTCAACATAATATTGTAATAAAAAAAGAACAAATTAATCTCACGATCGTTTCCGGAATTCGTTCTTAAATTATTGTTTCGTTAGGTTGATAATAAATGTTCATACGTAATTAACTATCTTCGATATACTTAAGCCTTGCATGAGCCAAATTAGTCAGGCACACGTAGTAAGATACGGTGTGTACCTTAATGTTCGATTTAAGAAAGACAATGACTTGTTCCCATAAGTTTATTTATCGCTTCTAATGAATTAATAAATACATATGTATGTACTTTGTTTCTCGTGTATATTGAGCGAGTGTATTTCGACTAGAACATTGTGCCGATGCTGTGTCGAAGAATGTTCGAATGATAGAATTCCGAGTAAAAACGCTACCGATAGCCTTTCATATCTCGAACACGCCTTTCCGCTATCTTATCGAACCATAGAAATCTACAAACTTTTAAATTCCAACCGAATATTATATGGCTCACTCTGATCTGTAATTTCAGCTCAGGGAGGGAGGATCTATCACTTTGTCTTTCCGCGTAATCTCGACAACTAAAACAAATATATGTGCATGCTTCGCGTTAAAACGCAGCGTCGTTGGAGATATCAACGGCCGTTCCAATAGTTACGTAAATAAGTAAAGAAGATAACAGTCCTTATGAGAATTGACTACTGAAAATTATCTACCATCGATTTTCCATTATCTGTGTTTAGACAAACTACAAATCCTTGAAAAGGAGGGAACAATTAGGATTTTGTTCATTTAAAATTATACGTTACAACTCGAATAATTATATACCTAAATTTCTTCTAATTACATACGCGTATAATTACGTTTACGTTATATTAATCTACAAGCAATATTTCCACAATACTAACGATCCTCAACATTAATTACTCCACGAGCTGTCTTCGCCATATGTATAACGGTAAAAGACAGTGGCATCGTTATATTTAAAAAGCATGCATTCATTGTTCCCAATTAGAAGGATAAAAACATTACGGAACTCCCGGGTAACAATACCAAAGAGCCGGTTGAAAAGTATCCGGAAAAGAACTGGTGATCGCACTCGAGGAGCCCTGTTAAACGTAATTTCTATCGCGATCACCGACTGTCTCGTACACCTATTTTCTAAAGCCACGCAGAACCAAAGAGGAGGAGAGAGAGGGAGAGAGAAAAAAGGCCTCTCATTACAATGGAATGCGCGGAGGGAACAATACTTGAAGGAACAAACACCATAGCAACTTCCGGCCACGACGAAGGCGGTGGCCTCCATGGGAAGGTTGGCGAGGACCTGCTTTTAAATTAATACGCGGTAATTACAACGACTTGTAAGCATCCGCGTTATCTCGCATTCCTGAACAAGAGCCAGGAGTCACTTTCCACGCGTAGCTTAATAAGAGCTGATTGGAGACGGTCCTTAATTCACGAAAGACTAATTTGGTGATATTTTATTTGGTAGAATTACCCAAAGCCAATTACTCTGACAGAAGAAGCAACTGAGCAGTCAATGCCATTAGGTCTGTAATTTTTTATACAATTCCTATGGAGATCTCATAGAGATAATCCTCCGAGTTCTTTTTAGTATTTCGTTAATAAGAAACACGAACAAAAATGTTACGCATAGGTTGTAGATTTTATTAAGATTAGAGATTTGTTTTCTGACGAACAGAGCAAGAAAAAGAATAGAAACAAAGATACAATTGATAAAAATAAAAATACAAAATAGAGTGTCATTTATAGATTTACTAAAGGCTTAAAAATTTGTTTTTAGATAAAAAAGATTCTATTAAATTTGTATCTTCTCTGTCTCTATTCCTCTATTTATGTCTAACTAAAGCTGATGCAATGAAAGATTACTCTAATTTAGTATACAAATTATAGAACAATCGTAACATTTGCAACTAAACGGTTGACTAAATATATAGTGACGGTAGTTCTCACCACAATTGGTTCTTTCTTTTGAATACGCCCCCTTAAATCTCCCAGATACTCTAAAACACGAGCTCATAGTTTCTCCTGATAGCTAGCTGGATTCACAATATAAGAGGAGCAAATGAGAAATTCTTGTAATGTGTTTTTATACATATGCACCATGATGATATCGAGCTTTATTAATCTGTCTCAGTGGTCCATAAGTCAGAGAACCACTGTGATAAACGATAACTAAAACGATGTGACACAATCACAATCATCTCCATGTCCGTGCTATGTATTTCCGGAAGATTATTTGCTCGCAACGCTTTCTGGCACGATTTCCTGTATTGTCATCATTTTCTAATACCTAGAATTTCGCGACGGTCTGATTAAGCTCGTTAGAACGTAGATTATTTAAAAGTAGTTCTGTTCTTGGTGTCTACTATAATAATATTTCAATTTTACTGAATATAAGTTCATAAGGTTAATTTCTAATATTACATAATGTGTGAAATTGATAAAATTTTTATTTTTAAATCTGTAACATCTAATTGTTTAACTGTTGTGTTTGAAATACAATCTAATTTTTAATATTTAACATGTGCATTTTACATTACTACTAATACGTTTATACAACTGCATTCGAAATGTGTTAAAGCGTGTCTGGATATTTTCTGAGACCTTACTGGTGCGCAGCATCGGGTTAAGTGCTAAGGTTGCCGGCTTGTGCACGTGTGTTAGCCGTTCATATATCTTCTATTGCACTTTTTGTTTTGCATCGTTACCCTCTTAACCTATTCTCCACTCTCAATCGAACGGTATGTATGTATATGCTTCGTAAGTCAATTATATAACCCTATTTCTCCTGATATCATTTAACCGTCTATATATGATTTTCAATGACAGTAAAAATGTTACAATCTGTTATTGGATCAAATCCTCTACAATATTGCGTTTATGCAACCTTCGTTATTTCTCTGTTTAGTTCTTAATGGGTTAAGAATACCCTTCAATACTTTTTCTTTAAAAAATAAAGAACTTGCGAATACTTTGTTAGTGAATATATACTGGCATAATAGTCTTCCCAATTCGTTAATAGGACAAAAAAATCAGATCGGTTTTCCCAATGTTAAAAATAATGATACGGGAATAGATTAACGAATCTATTTTTTGCAGGAATCGAGTTGCATCGATACATAGAGCGTACGAAACGCGCGAGAACGGAAAGCAGAGTCGATGCCACGGAGGTGCACGAAGGAGGCCGAGCGGGTTCGGAAGCAGCCGAGGCCATCTGTTACGCTCGGTTCCCACGCTTCCGCCGTCGCCTTTCCCCGCCTTTGGACCAGTCCTCATCGGTCCTTTTCTTGCCCCCTCTTTCGCCGACACTGCCGGCTCTCGCCGTCGCTTTATTTTATATAGCCGGAGAATGCTTGGACGTCTTTAACCGCGAGTCCGCGTTTTCTGTTACGAACTTACGAGGCGATACTTTTGTCCATTATCGCGAGATTTCTGCTCGTCGTAGTTTCCGTTTGGCTCGTTCTCGAGGCGTTAAGTAAAAGTTGTACGACTAGTCTTGTAAGGATAGGACCGGCCAAAATCTTTATCTCTTTCGGTCCCGTTCTGTGTACGTCACAACGAAAACAAATGTTCCAAGATGTTCCTTACGTATTTTACTTTTTTATGTTCGTTTGAAATAAATCGAATGTTTTGCAGCAAAATTCGTTGCCTTATTTCCTTAATATCTACTTAAGCAAGCGTTAGCTATTCAATGTTGTTAAATGACATAATACTGAAGTGTTATATGAAATGGTACTATATACATAATTTCTTTTCATGACTTTCGTTTAAGAATTAAAACTGAGGTTAGAATTCCAGTTAATCTTTCTTGCGAGTACAGTCTATTTTTACTGAATCGAAACTATAATCTCTGTTACCAGCATAACTCAATGTTATAAGCAACAGATTAAGTACGTTATGTATTTCAGATTTCTCTTAAATGCGAACGTTTCCGTGGGAGCAGTTAGATAAATTCAGTCGGGCGGCTTCGCTTTCTCCAGTTTGTTCATCAAGCAAGCCGTCTGCGATACTTGAAACTGGTCCATGTAAGTACAAATATCTATCTAGGAGAACTTGGAAAGAGGTCGTTTTTCTATCAGAAGAAAACCCGAGTACAGATTGATCTTCCTTTCTAATCCAATTTCGCCATTACAATTATCAAATTTTCCATGTTAAATGCATTATTGATAATTATTACGAATATACTGTGTTACTTATTACTTTGATAGATATTATTGCCATCCGATATGTTTAGTTACGCCAGTGGCACGAATTAGCCTGCCAAAGAAAAAAAAAGTTGCTTTCAACGTGGGGCACGTGCCGTCTGCAGTCGCGCCGCCATTGTCATCTTCCCAGAGGCTGTGTTTACACAAACGCATTCCCCCAATCGCCCCCTGCGGAAAGTTGGCACTCCCGACCACCAGCCACTGCGTACAGAGAACGTTCTTAAATGTGTTCGTACAAAAGGAATCGTAAACGGCGCGCACGTGTGTTGACGACGCGTCGTCGAGGGGGCTGGAACGATTAAACCGACCGCAAAAAGAGATGGATTCGATTCTTTAAATACACGGTCGATATGACAGGGGGAGCGACCATGACAATGTCAAGTGACTTCCTACGACCCCTTGTTTACCTATGAATAAATTCCATTTACTTCGTTACATAAAAACATGAGGATAAAAGGTCGAAAACATAGCCAATAGATTGAATATTTGAACAAAGTTGATCCCAGATATTGTGTATAATAGCTTATTAAAGTATTCGTACACTTATTACAAATGTATGCGTATTTCTATGCTATATGAAACATTTTGAAACTTCATTAGTATTGTAATGAAACTAGGCTATAATTGTTACATTGGTAAAGAAAATTTACATATAAGCTACAAAATATTTAGTGTAAGTATATGTATATACGTATTTAAAAATTCCTAGTAATTTTAAAACAATTTGCCGAATAATTTAAAGAATGTAGAGGGCGGTGATCGTGAGCAAACGATTACATTGAACCTAACTCGGGACAGATGAGTTTATGGCGCAGTAATCGTCGCGGTATGCAATCGATAATAAAGGGACGATCGACCCTGTGAACGAAGCCAGGTTCGGAAACCTTTGTGCATGATGAACAATTTGAAACGTGTTGCTGGTTGTCGTGGCATAAATCAGTCGCTCTGTCGGCATGATTAGAAACTCTGGAAAATACGCGGCGAACAGCGGAGGGAACGGCGTGGTTTGGGTTCTGTTGAAACAGGCTGTCTGTCGCGTCTCATGGCAACGCGACCTTTTCTTTAGGTTATGTTATGTGATTGTTTTAACCAAAGAACATCGTACATAACATGAAACTATGTTACATAATCTAAATGAATTTTTATAGTTTGTTGTAATATAGTCACGGGTAATATAATTACTTGCTATAATACAATACTTATTCTGTGTATATATTAGGTTGATACATATGAAATGTCCTCCCAAATGAAACTAATCACGTGTAGGTTCTTCAAAGTATCATATCTATGTTGAACTGATAATTCTCAGAAATCTAATATAATTAAAGTACTTATTCTCTAGGAAAGGATATCATGTAGAAATTACTTTGATTAAATTTACATGTAATGCATTGAAGAATCTATGTGGTATATGCGGTTAAGTTTCATTTCAAAAAGAACATTTCATATACACCAATCTAATACATAGATAAGAAATGTTAGTGAAGAAGCATGTTTTTAGAAAATATACTAAATAATACTAAATATTACTAAAGTTATAATAAAGTATCGTTTAACTTTGGAATAAATTATACACATTCGAGGAACAGATACCGAAATCCCTTCTCTCTTTCGGTGTTCAAGATTTATATGTTTTGTTCTGGCAGTTGTAAATGAGTCCTCGCGGTTCGATAGCCACGAATGCGTGTATTTAGTTCGATAAGAGAGCGAATATGCAACGTATTCCGACAGGGGCGCGTACGCAAAAGACGGAGACTGTGCCAACAACGCTGGCAACGATATAGAATCATGAATGGTACTCTTGTAAGCGATATCGAAACGCAACCCTCTGTTTCCGTTTTGTCCAATAATAGATTTCCCCCATTCTGCGGTTTCCCTTTATTCGCATGAAGATTATGTTACACGCCTGTTCGGCACGGTTAGTCGTGATGCTGAATGTAACGAACGATAAACCTAACCTAAATTAAGCGGAAGTAAAATTTATTTTTCAAAAATAAAATAATACGTGCTTTTTTTATAATAAAAGCTGTTCCATAAATGTTATGAAAGAATTAGGGATGCTTCAAATTAATTTAATGGTAATCTAGAACTTCTTTTTTTAACACAAACAAACAAAAGTAAACAATCACGCGGGCCACTGGTTACAAATATAAATGCATGGAGAACTGAAACGCATAACCGGCGATTAACCGTAGCTGCTCGAAGCGTATAGCAACAGACCGTTATCTGAAACACGTATGACGATAAACTTGAAACTCTGCTCCAGTATATTCGAGGAATGACCTACGTGGAAGTTGGCATGTCTTGATTCGTTTGCAAATTAAACAACGTATAAAAACACTTTCTGATGTTTCATTGAAAGCAGTTTCTAATCCACCCTACAAAAATTAAAACGTCATTGACTCACGTAGGATGTTTACATACTCGTAACTCAAGAAAGTATTCGAACATTTATGGTAACCTTTTATGAATATATTACATATATATGTTATACGAAACATCTCGAAATTTCATTAGCAATGTAATGAGATAGGTTGATAAAGTGAAACATATCTGGAAATGTAAATACATGTAGAAACTGCAAGATACTACGTCAAAGAAGTATTTAAAGAATCAATATTTAGTGAGGCCATTTTTAACACTTGTTATATGTTTAAAACAGCTATTCATGCTATGATATTAATTTTTTACTAAATATCGTATGCTTACAGTATACATTTTGTAATTTCTACATGCATTTTGATCGACCAATATAATGATGATAAACGAGCCTCATGACAGCGCTAATGAAATTTCAAAATGTTTTACATAACACATACAATATATATATATAAACGTTTTCTATGGTAAGTATTTGAATTCTTTCATGACCTACTGTAAATAGACACAACACAATGCGCCTTGCCATTTTTCCCTCTTACGAACCAACCTATTATTATTGCTAGGATTAAGCTTTCAAAGCATTACTACAAACCGCGACAAGCAATGTTAGAAATAAAAAAAAAAAAGATATAATCTAACCTCATCGGTAATAATCGGCGCCTTGTCCATGTTGTCGTTGATCGGGCTGGGTGGCGACGTGGGGCTAGCACTGGGGCTCACATGAAACCCCTTCGACTCCTTGGCAGGCCTCTGGGGGGACACCCTCGCGGGGAAGCTCAAGGTTTTCGTCCACTGCGACAGACCACGCACCATCTTTTTTTCTTCTCGTCCAAAATTTCAACGATACAATATGCAATAATACTACTACATTCGTATATGCGTCTCTAAACGAGTGAGTTCAATGCGCGACGATGCTTCGACACTGTCGCAACTGTTTTAAAAAACGGGTAAAACACACAAGAAAACAATACGACGATGAACCGATATTGGCATTTGTTCCAGCGCGAATCTCAATCTTCACGAACCTCAGAAAAAAATTCACTTCGAAGAGTTAACTGGCCGCTTATAAATATTAATAAGCGTTCCGAGAGATCGGCTGGCGTTGTATCCGTGTCGTGACACGCATGGAAACGGTCTGCTAGCACGCGCGCCAGCCAACGCACGCCACGAAGTTTACTGACAGACTGTTCGCAGTCCGATCGGTCGGTTCTCTCTGCGGAACGGTCGCGTCATGCCCGCTGGACCAAGCGCGCTGATTGGCGGATCCGATAGAAAGCGATAGGCGATGAGCGCGCGACGAGGACAGACTCAATGGAAAATGGCCAATGGGGTGGTTCGTTATGCGAGATGGAACGAGACAAAATCAGCAGGATTCACGCGAGATGAACCGCGACCGCGATATAATTTTCAGAGATGTAAACTCCTGTCCGTCGAGGGAGTCCGTTGCCTTCTTGTCTCTTTCTTCGTTCCAGTGAACGAAGGGAAGGCAGAGAACGAGAGAAGCCTAATAGTATCCGCGAGACAAGGACAGAGACCAGGGAGAGACGGTGAATGAAGGAACGTGTGAAAGAGATTATCGGATATGTGGCACAAGTACAGTCGCCGCTGACTTCATGGATCGCGGTTTAGAAATCGTTTAAGGTTACCTGGGACGTTCGCAACGGTTTGATAAAATACCCAATAAAAGTCATTCTTATATCAGAATATCATATAATATATACAACAAACTACGATATCCTTGAATCTTCTTCAAATATCACTTATCTTTTACAGAAGATTTCAACGAACGGATCATTTTTCTACAGAATTCAACAAATATCTAGATTCAATAATAAATTTCAATGGAAGGTAAGATCCAATGATAAAGAACATAAATCTTTATAAAGTAAAGTCACAAACTGTAAGTTCTACTAAGATAAGTGTCTCCATAGAAAAAATTACCTGAGTCTCCCTTTGCGTTACAGCTCTCAATCTAGCGACTAATCAAATTATATCGATGTAGGATCTAAGTAATGACCTGAAGGCAGGTTGTGAGACGGTTTCTATCAGAGCGGTACTTTTACTGGCGCCCTTTCGGAGACAAAGAATTTGTCCGCGGCGATAGCGACTCGTGATCAGCAAAGACACACTCGTGTTGCCAACTGCAGGTCTGGCGGAATGGTGGGGAGGAAAACGACATTGTAAAGCCCGACTGGCGAGGCATGTTCCTTACTCCTTACATTCAGCCGCGTTCAGCTGTATGTAAGTACGCGGACAAGATCTAGCCAGCTGCGGCCTTCTTCGACCTTCCCCCCACCAGGCCGGAATCGAGCCTTCTGGCCAGCTACACGAACCGGTACGCCAGCGTTCTAACAAGGAATATCCGCGAAGACTCCGCCTTCGATCTTCGTGAGACGCTATCTCGTCAGGACAGTCGAAAACGGGCCACCTTTGTAATACCTCGTCTCTTTGCGCTTTTATGGGACGTTGATGATAGTAAAATGAAAACTTCATTTTGTTACGTGAAGTAGAGTGTAGTAATAGGACCATATAACGGATATGAAAGTAAATAAATCGCGAAAAAGACAATATACAGTGGGTAAGGTTATTTTTGGATACAATAGCATGTAATAGCAGTGACGATAATGGTAATTACGGAAGAGTGAAACGTCGTTTTGAACAATTTTTATTTGTAATTCAATTTCCCAATTTGAATATATAATGGTAGTCTGAAATAAAAGAATAAAGAGCTTTACAATTCCAAGAATTTGTATCGTCGATATCATAGATCTGCTTCCGAATACCTAACGCGTTAGTCAGTTCTTCCATTCGTTATTCTATCTTGTCTAAATGACACAATTTTGATCAGTGACTTCACCCTTTCAGTTGATACTCGTTATGGTCATTCAGAAAGTTCGAGGAACGAAAGATTTGAATCTTTAATTTACCAGATCCCGCGTAGTTCGGAGGTTACACCATCTGTTCCCGCTTTCTTCGGAAATTTCAGGTGACCATCAGATAAACTATGAGTCTCTCACCCTTCTCTGCGGGGTGTGTACATTTAAGGGCTTAGGGGAACGACCCATGTCGAATTCGAAGCACGTCCTTCTCTAACAGCTTTCTGCCGACGTTAATTAACATGACATATGCTCTTGCGCATATTTCACCTTCGTGCTATGGTAACCCCTAACGTTATGCAATTGCAATGTTGAGGACAATGAAATCTATCTAAAAAGCTGTAATGAATTGAAAGAATATCTATTGCTTCTTCGTAGACTTTCTTATTTATTTTTTAAATACTATCCCAAGGAATTTATAAAAAAATCATATGAATATTCCGATTTTACGTATTATGTGATTTGCAAGAATTCCTATCAAACTAATGGTTTTACTTTTAAGTTGCGATGAGTGTAGTCGAAGTGGATTGTAAGAATTGTTATTTAAAATCGTCGACCAGGCCATTAATAGCATTGTTCACCTTGACTGGATACGTTTTATCGAGAATACTTCCGTTCATTTACTGTTCTACTTACATACCTATTACATTACTTGAAGTTTTTGTTTTCAAAGGAAAGAATATGAGACAATGTTAATGCCGTCTTGAAATTTGTATACTCGAGAATTCTTTTATTTGAAGTTTGCAACAGGTGTGCCATGTCAGGTCGCATTAATACCTTGAAGACGTACTGCAATTTTACTCACTGATATTCACGATCACGCACCTTTCCGACCCTTCTTGTACGCCAGGCAGGTGTCTTTCCCCTCTTTTCTCTCTAGATCAAAATCTTTCTTTCTTCGGGGTAAACTTGCACGAGTCTCGACAGTTCACCCTCGAAATTCTCTTTCACAGATTTTTGTTTGCATTTCTAGAATGCTACCAGCTTACGTTTGACTCCCCTTCTTTTAGATGTTAAACGGGAAAATGAATTTGTAATGTTTTTTCTTTAGGAAAAATTTGATAAAATATCTTTTATAAGACATTCATAAAAATCTTACATCTTAAAATGAACACTTCAAAATGCATCACACGATGTCTTAAAGATGACAGATTCCTGTTCCTAGGACGTCAATAAGGCGACTTTATACTATTTAGGACGTGAACAGAAATTTCGAAGTTGAATGTTTTGTCACAAGACTGGATTTGTCAAAGAGGATTGCGAAAAAATAGAGCTCGTTAATTGAGAGAGATTTCACTACGTTGACATTTAAGAAATCACTCGTGTTTTGTTTCAAAGAGGATTGCAAAAAAGCAAGATGTGCTAAGTCAAGAAGATTTCACCGTTAAAGGTGAAAAATCACTTCTGTCCATTAACCGTTCGAATCACAAAACGCGAAAAGCAAAACCGTAGTCGCAGACCGTTGCATTTTCCAACAGCACAATTCAGGCCACTTTTGCGATAGAATATCGCGCACTAATGTAATTGGTGCGTAACGTTTCTCGTGTCAAGGGATCCGATATCCTTAATAACCAGTTTCTCCGATTTCCAAACACGTCCCCCAGATGCTGACTTATCAGAAACGTATGTGCCAGCGTATTGAACCCTAATGGAACCGGAACTGACGAAAAAACTACCCTCTGTTCTCTCATCCACATCCCTTTATCATCCGTTGAAATTAGTCATGTGCATGAAAGTCAACTAAATTACTCGTCAAGAACGAAGATCACAGAGAAATACCACGATATATAACGATTATTTTTCATATGAACTAATTAACTAATAGCAACAAAACAGTTTGCACATTATGTGCATTCCGTAGATTTTTATGTTTTTAAATTACCTAATGAATGCACAAATATTTGCAGTGCATCAACGATAGTCGATCGTCAGCTTTCAAAGCGACGAGCAAAATAGAAAGTTGCGTGCACGATGCCACAAACGTTTGAGCCACGATACACCTTCTTATCGTAGACGAGTTTGGAACTGACAGTCTCGTGATTTCTCCATGGACTTCCGTCTATATTGGTGCACGAACATCCTGCAACCGCGAGGGAAATCGCGATTACGTTCGTAGCAGACACGTAAGGCTGGCACGCGTTCCCCTGACGTTTAGTCCAGTTTTGCATCCGGCACAGGTAGATACTGGGGAAAGGTCGAGCGACCGACCTGAATAAGTTGATGGTTACGCAATAATCGTGGTGCACCAGCGTGCTTTTTATGCTGCAAGGCTGGTCAGCTTGGAACGAGAATAGGTTCGAGACGTGCATATTTAGATTTAAAGATAATCGACAATGAAACATTATTTTACATAAGATCTGGATTATTCTACTTAAACGCAGAATAAGAGAAAATTGTAAAGATAAATATTCGCTATTTTATTTAAGATGTGCATTACTACACGTACGCGTAGAATAAGGAAAAATTAAGAATAGAAAGATTGGAAAGGGTGTAGAGTTAAATTTCTCTTCAGAAATCGAATAAGACGAATCTTCGTATGACGAAACGAGGAATCAGTGAATTTTATTATCGATGAATCTTCCATGCGATGAAATAATCTTAAGCATAGAATAATGAAAAAATTCTAAATATCTACAACCATTCTGGAAGGTATGGATTTCAATATTTCTACGCAGAATAGTTTCTTAACAATTGTAAAATAAATAATCCATATTACACAATATAATAAACCCATCCTGATTTACCTATTGTTACCGATATATCGATATTCCTCGCAACAATTGGCGATCTAATGTTACGAAGTACTTATTATTCCAGAAGATACAAAAAATTTCTTTTGATCCTTCGACACTATTTCGATTTCCACACGAGGATCAAAGAATAAAGGACCCTTAATACAAACATTCAGAATCGAATACCTCTTTAAAAAATCAATCCTACGTTGGATACGCTTTTGAGATACATTTGTTCCACGTCACAGGAGGAAATAAAATCGACGAAATTTACTCTCGATCGATATTGAACGCAACAGATCGCGCATAAGGTGGGTCCAACGCGCTCCGAAGGGAACAAAGAAGGATTTTTGGAGGCACCGATGCTAGCAGCACCTGGAGAGTCGGTGTGAGGGACCATTCGGAGGATAGGAGCAGCCCGGCGAATAATATTGGGAAGTCTGCAGCTGTCACAGCAGCTGCAACCCTCCTCCCTTGGCTCACAATCTGACCGGCAGCTTTTCTGCCTCCTCCTCAGCCTCCTCTGCCACCTTCTGCTCTCGTTTGCCATCACCTCATTCTCATGGTCTAACTTTTGCCTCGTATTCTCATTCCGGTTCTCTTCGTGAACTTCTCACAAAAACTATTGCACCTACAACCCTTTGGCCATCGTGAATTTCCTGAAGGAAACTCTTTCAAATTTTTGTCCCCTTTCTTCTTTCTTTCTTAGGTTACGATTTTGAGCTTGTAGTGTTAGGTTACCGAGTTTTCCAAGTATAGGATTGGAAAGTTACGGTATTGGAAATTCAACTGCCAATGAAACACAAAGGCTTGTTAATTAGATATATTATACACGAATTGATCACAATAAGTTATCCAGTTTTCAGCAAAGAAAAATGAAAAATATTAAAAAATAACATGAAACCAAACGACACTTCACTCGGTAATAAATACTAATAGAACTACACCAAGTAGATAGAGAACGAAAAATAGGATTAGTCATAGCGCTTTGATAACAGAGGAAAGCACTACGATGTTTTCACAAATGATTTCTTGAAAAAGAAAAAGGAAGTAGGGAGCTGCTCGTTCCCCGTGTCGAATAAGCATCCCTTAAAACGTGAAATGAGAGCGTGCATCGAGGAAATGAATGTGCCCTCAGCACGTTAATGGACTGGTTGTTCAAAGGGGGCCCCTTTCGTTTCCGCGTGAACATGTGGGTGTATATCTAGGCCATGCTAGCTCCTCGTGGAGCGATCAACCCCGTTTTTTCGAAGCCAACCACCGAGACCATCCTCTTTGACGAGGAATGTACGGCATCGGTCAGCTGCTCCTCCTGTAAAACTAAACTTCCTGCGCCACGTGTACATCTGCTCCTTCCCTGTGCATCTGGTGGGGGAAATCTCGTGGTCCTGGGTGGGTATAATGTAGTCACGTATAGCAGGTATCCCGAAGGTTCCTCGGGACTCCGTGTACATCGTACATATTCTCGTTGTTAATTACACGTATACAAGATTTATTCTACGTTTCGTACTCTTCGGTACTTGTGGAGAACGATAATGGCTTATATAATATTGTTACCTCACTGAAAGAGAAGGTGTGAGAAGGTTTCATTGTGATTCTTGGATTGTATACGGGTATTTAATATTGTTGCGCGTATTGTAATTTATGGGTTCTCGTAAACGAGGAATAGGTGTTTAGTGATACGAATGTGTGTCTAAGTGAAATTTTCGTAATTATTTGACATATAAGTCAGATGATGATATTCGTGAAATCGAAATTAATAGGCTGGAGTCTTTACGAAACATTGAAAATAAAATATGTATAGTATTAAAACCTATTGTAAAAGTAAAATAAGTGGAGCTAATATTTGGATCTCCTTCGAAGGTAATTAGTTACATTATCAATAACACGCAGATAATGTTCACAGTATCAGCTTTTAGCGGTTTAAAGTTAATAATTATTAATTATGAATCATACCATAAGAAATGTTAACAGACTCCATTTCGTAATCACAACATAAACTACCTTGAATTTGTTAATGCTTCGAAGTACAGAAAATATATTTTTGAATCCTATATTATAAGAGGACAAAATAGAAATAAAGGCTTTTACGATATAAAACTGAGTTGAATTGTCGAATCAAGTAGAATGTACTTGAGTAAATACGTTCACCACTGTAAGTTACTGTGATCCCGTTAAACACTCTAAATATACTTTCTTAAAAAAAAAAAGGTTTAACCCTCCTCGTCAAAAAGAGAGATACTTTACCTACTTCAAAAAAAAAAAAAAAAAAAAAAAAAAAAAAAAAAGAGAGAGAAAGAGAAAGAAAGAAAGAATAATTCCTCACCATTCTGTCGAAGTAGCTCACAAACCACGTCATGATCCCACTAACACTGTAAACGTATTCAAGACGTCATTTTTAATTAACACATCCTTTCCATTCACCGACAAAAACCATGGCCGTCCCGCTGATTCGGAGGACCGGAAGTCGGAACTATTATGACCGGTTTCGAGAGGTTGGTCGGGTTATCCGGCGCAATTACATTGTGCTTGGCTCATCGCCCTACTCGTTACGAAACTCGAACTTTTTCATTATATGGCAGACATACGGATACATACATACGTTTCGTTGGTTCGTGAAATACTTCGATTCCTGCAACTGCCGTGAATTCGATCGATAGGTAAATCTCAACGGTGTTGGCTTCTACACCGAGAGTTCAAGTTTGTCGATGGAATCTATGCATTCCACTTGAGCCACGTAATTAACACGAAAGCGGGACTGACAACGTTCAGCGAATTCTCAACAAATCGCCTTAACTGCACCTTCTTGTCTCTTAGTGATACTTGGGAAAGTCGTTACCTCGTACAGCCATTATAATCGCTCTCTGCTACCTTGAATCGTCTCCAAGAATTCCTGTTGTCCTAATTTGTCATGGCCCTTTGTTTCTCACTAGACAAATTGCTACTTTGCGAAGATGGTTGCTCGGTTGTTGATGTTTGTTGTGGTTGCAATAAGTTGGTATTCGAGTGGGTGAATATTGTGTTGAAGAGAATGATGAAAGTTGTTGCGGGTTTAATGAACTTTGACTGAAACCATATACAGGGTGGTTCAAACGTCTTGTTAACAGACAAACAAGATTCTTGCTTATGATCGGGGAACGACTAGAAGAATCTTAACTCGTTCTTTGGATTCTCATAAACGTATTTTTCCTTTGCATTAATAAATCCTTAACGTAAATCCAAAAACGTAAAACGTTCGATTATCGATAAAAGTTTCTCCGATTGGAAGCAAAATTGTATCGAGGAAAAGCATGGAGATGTTAGCGATCGTTTCAACAAAATTTCTGGAATTCCGAGCAAACGGGACACCCTGTATTCGCGTAGTTGTGTAATCGGCCTTAAGGATAAACGGACACACACACGTACCAGCGAATACGCTGGTGAGTAGGGAGGTTCGTATCACAAAACGGCCAAGTGAAAGGATAGGCACCAGTTCATCTTGTGTCTCAACCTCCAACCAACCTTCTCGAATATATCCTTTCGTGCTGCAAGTGCGTCAGCTATTCGCATAAAACAACAGTTAATTCGAATTCACGTTGTTCACCCGCCGAGGAAAACGAGAAACGCAGTTAACTTTAACTATTTTTTTTTTCTTTTTTTTTTTTTAACGAAAACCCATTCTGGTTATTACATTGCTGATTTTACGAGGGCACGCACGAATTGTTACATAAATTTATACCATTCACGGATAACAACCTACATAATTTGTCGGCTCCTTGGTTCAGTAAGTATCTTCGTTTCAACCCTTTCACTGTGTAATTTGAAGGATTCGAAACGATATAAAAATACCTACGTAATTTTCAGTGTTCACGCACGATAAATTTGAATAATTACGTTTGTTATATTTCAGTGGCGAAACAGGGAGTTTCGTGCTGATACACGTATACGTACATAGATATACGTAGATGAGGGAACTGTTAGAAAAATTGTAGCTACATTTTTCAAGTTCTTTATGTACAACGAAGTGTGCAAGAAATTCCATCGACTCTGCCATTCTCCAATTACATGTTTTTGATTCTCTATCTACTGCCTCCGCTCCATATATTGTAATTTCTTTCATGCCTATTTAAAATTTGCATCGCTTTCTTCCGCCAATGCTTTTTTACGATCATCCGTACGAAGCGAATCAAATTTTCACCTAAGCGAAAAGCGTATCAGGAAATTTTAAAAGAGAAGAAATTACAGCTCTCTCGATTGATCCTCTCTCTTTCTAATCCTCAGTCTCCTGCCCTCAGTTTCAAACGGAAGCCTCCGCGTGCATTTTCTCCATTTACTCTAACCACGAACTATCTCATCATCGCGCGACATTTTTCTCTTATTTTGAACTCGGCTCTCATCTTCGTAATTATGTATGGTACCATCGTGTAATTAAGAATTCGCTTCCGATGTACGCGTGTACACGTACCTAATGCATATTCGATCTCTATTATGGTCTTTTCCTCTTTCTTTCCTTCATCGATCTAATCGACAGACAGGATCTGCACTCAGGAGAGTGTATCATTTCCGCTAGTAATGCAATTTCGTGAAGAAAGAAAGCGGATAGTTATGCAACTGCGTGACAGCTTGTTCGTGGATCCCAGACGTAGAACATCTTCGAAAGCGTGCAGAACATCTGTTTGCTGCAATTGTGGAAGCACCCCCGGCTAGCAACGGAGAAAGAAACCTAACTCAACTCACGACAGGCCGAAATAGCGAAGAAATCACGGACGCGCCTGTTTGCACGGATCGAGCATGCACCTGCATCGGGTGTATCATCGGCAGCAGGATCACCGGCCAGATGTCCCTCACACCCGTGTCAGGATCCAGAGTGCACGTTTCTGGCTGATATTCAAGTATCCAGATTCGACTATCTTTCGCTTGGAACGCGTTTCTGGCTACTTTGAAAAGGTAGGTAGATTTTGGTGTTGTTGGGTGCTATAGATGAAATAATTTAGAAGAATATATAGTACATAATTATTACACTATACACGACGAGCGTATTTTACTTTAGATGTATCGCATTGATGGCCGTACACGATAAATGATTTTGAGAGGATTTTGAGCGAGTAGATGATTGTTTCTGACGAAATTAGTAATTGCGCGTCTGGAATGCTCAGCTCGGACAAAAACAAAATCGCAACGAAATGCCTTGAGACGTCATCTTTTTCAGCTTTTTTTTATTCAACAAACCGAGACACACAGACCTTTGCCTTTCAGTTCCACCCAATTTGCAAACAAACAAGACACGGAATTACGGGGACACGCCGCCCACTACGCGAGTTAAACGTTGAAATATTAAATGCCTTTATCGAAATACTCGATTTCAAGGACTACGAGTCCAAGCAGCGTGGAATTAATTACGATACATTCTTGCATTATTATTTTCAACAAGCTCCACAAGTGCCACATTACGAACAGGAAATTGTGTCTAAAAATTTCTTTGTAACTGCACATCCTACGCACGCTCACGATGAAATTAGTCAACGTAAATTACACGTACAGTACATTTCAAATATCGTATCCAGACGCTTGTTCATTTTTCACAGAACGTTGATTTAATCACAGAATCACAGGCAAAAATTATGCGCTATAGGCAGATAATGACTGCACTCTGTTCTTATTACAGTATCTTATATTTTATTACTATAACACTGTACGACCAATTTTCGACGATCGGTAAATACAAATCGACGAAAGTTACTCGCATTATTTATTACCGATAATGTACACGCGTAAATTGATTTCAACATTCGAATAAGAGTAATCAATCTTTGCTTAAAGAACCTAAAGGTCGATGAATCTGAAGCGAGGATCAAAAACTTGCCTAATAATTATATATTGTTATTTATCATGTAATGGGATATCATATTACGTCGGCAGCGTCGTTTCCCTCTCTTTTTCCACGGCCTTTTTATCGGGCAGTGGCGTGCGACCGGCGCGATCATACCGCGTCCGACGTCTTCCGCACATGGAAACCAGAGTAACCAGTGCAGTAAGTAAAAAGCTGCAGCTGTCACAGCACTCACAGCACGGCAGCTGCAGCCGCGGTGCATCGGGGCCTAGCGATCGAAGTAACACGTTTCCAAGCAGTTTTCGTATTCACGGTGATTTCCAATTTTGCATAAACATCTTTAAATATTCAATGCAAAAATATCGCAAAAGATAGAGCAACCTCTCAGACTTTTCTTAACGTTCTCTACTTCTTTGTTTCCTTGGAACAAAATGTTCTTAATCGAAAATTGCAAAGACTTTTATCTTCGACGTTAAAGATTTCCCTATGTGAAAAATTAATTGTTCCGACCATTTTCTCCGTTTCGCAAATTAACAATCTTTAAACGTTAATCAATAATTTAGGATTTAGTCCACTCCAAAATTATCGT
The DNA here is from genome assembly GCF_905332965.1 of Bombus pascuorum. Lineage (NCBI taxonomy): Eukaryota > Metazoa > Arthropoda > Insecta > Hymenoptera > Apidae > Bombus > Bombus pascuorum. The sequence goes on from NC_083490.1 coordinate 4,918,331, forward strand.
CGATCTTTTTAGCAAACTTTTCCTCAGATTCTAAAATCTCGGATGCTCATTGTCGAATAATAATCGAATACGTTAATAAAATAGTCGAAATAAAACAGAAGCAAACGATTTTTAATTTACACGAAGCGCATTGAATCCTTAATTACGATAGTTACTATCGCAAAACGTCGTCCTATTCGCGTATGCGCGACCGCCGGAGTTCGGTGTTCCCTTGCCCATACTAATTCATTCCCTTAAGCTGACATCACGAAACACGACTAACATAAATCTAATACGGAAAATTCCAAGCAAATTTAAACCCCTTGTGCCTATAAAAAAATTCCAATTTCTATGTCCACGTCCATCGATCTTCAAAAATGAATCGCGGAATTAGAAACTAGAACGTCTATACCAAACGGACAACCGATAACATCGATGGTACCAATACGAAAGCATACAAAAACGGGTCTTGGTAATCGGTCAGCCTCGATCGTTTTGATCGTCACGCGTGTTTATCGGTCAGCGGCTGCATTCCGTGCATATGCAACCGCACACCTAAGATGGATGCGACGAGATGAGAGAAAGTCGGGGATCCTGGCCTCGAGGTTGCCTTCGAGAACGTAACGAAGCGTTTGTAACACGTATGCACACGCGCGATCGTTGCCAACAGATAGGTGTGAACGTGCCGCGAAGAAAATGTCATCGGATGCACTCTTGCTATCCTATCGTCCAATTTTATTTCTATTATTCCTGTTTTTTTTTCTCTTTCATTCAATCCGATCGCGTTCGCAGAAACGAAAGACCGGACTGTGAACTTCTTCGTGTAACCTTTGATTTTCCACTGACGAAATCGCAGAAGATTTTCTTGGAAAGTATTACAGGCGCAGACAAGGTGATTTTTCAAGTATTTCGTAATTCGAAATGTATCGCGATTATGCATGTTTGCACGAATGACTTGGTTCAAGTAAATATTGATTATGCACGACATTTAACATATGCTCGTCTCATCGAGCCAATATTGATACACAAAAACTGTAAACAGAAAGTTCTTGGACTTTACTAGTATTATCACTTACGTTGGTGGCTATTCAACGTCATTCATGAATCAGTACCATTCTTGGATTACGGATGATGTTATTATACAAATAACAATATTACCGGTCTTACTGTACTTTTCGTACAAATTTTCCCTTTTACTACGGTTGATTTCATTTCCTCTTTCATCGTGTGTTTTCTAAATAGAAAACTGTGCAACATAATCGAAAGCAGGGTCCACGTGGAAAGTTAAAATAAAATTGAAGGAATAAAAGTTCACGAATTAAAAATTGTGCAGAGTAATGAAAAGTAAGGTGAACGTGGAAGATCGAGAAAATTAATAGATTTGTAAACGAAGAATTATAGAGAATAATGAAAAGTCAAATCCTCGTAGAAAGTTGAAAGAGCAAATATCTATTATGCTTGATGCGATAGAATTAACGTTTGTTAGTGGCGTATTTTCCATTGAAACAAGCCATTTAACAGGCAGTAGGCGAGGAACGAAGGTAAGTACGAGCTCCTTTGTAAGAAGCTGCCGCGGCAGCACACGCGGCAATAGGTAAACAGTCCGCAGAATGGTTGATGCATGTGGCCCCATTATTCTCACTCGTCAATCGGATTGTTTCAAATTAATAATTCACCGTGCCGGTTTATACATCACTGTGCATCCTTGTTACGTTACAGCCTCGATATATTCTACGATCGGTGTAATTTAACAATCGTTAGCTGGTAATTAACCCGGTCGAATACCGGCATGTACGTAATTCGAAATATTTTAATCGACGATATTAGACTTGGTGATTGGAATGAGGAAAATGGAATAGTTTCCGGTGAGAATTAGCTGGCGGCTGTTTGCGATTGGAATAAAAGAACGAAACTCGTTCGTTGCAATAACAAGAGAATAAGGCTGGACTTACAAGCGTAAAAATTCAAAAGAAGACATTTTTTTATAGTTTTATATAAGCGAAGAAACTATCGAGTTGATGACAAAAGAAAAAGAATTATTATCATTGTAAGAATACTGGAAGAAGTTTAGAATCTTTTGTGTAGTTATTTCGCGCGATTAAAGTTTCACGAAGAAAATTGTTGTGGGAAAGCTCGGCATGGGAGAATCGAAATTGCTCGATCTTGGAACGCGGCCGGAACACGTGCGTATTTACGCCAGAAGGGACGCCATTACAGTCGCCTATGAGAAGAAACGCGCGAGCACCCATTGTTTCAATAGCATTTTCTACCTGCCCTGACTAGCAATGTCCGAAATTTGTTTTTCAAATCGCGACCCTGGGATTTCCCGTCAACGATCGTTTCTATCGATCGCGAATACTTCACGGCATTCCCTAACACCTTTAAAATCTTCCAATCATACCTCTAAGTATACTTAATAATAATACTTGTAGTATTCCTAAGTATCTTTAGTAATAATACTTTTCAAAAATATTCATTAAGTTCGTTTCGATAAGCGTGGAAAGAAAAGACAGTAATATCAGAAAAGATCAGAAACATCGGCTTTAATTTGCTATCCTCGGAGAGAAAGTTTTCAGGAATTCAATTCTTTGATTTTATCCTACTAATAGTAAGCAAAGTAAAATATAGTTGGGTTTATTAAGAAACGTGTGTTGCAAGGTTTACGCGGAGAGAAAGTTTTCACGAATATAATTTTTTGACTTTAACCTACTACCGTAGAGCAGTAAGAAGAGTAAAACGCAGTTGGTCTTATTAAGAAACGTGTGTTGCAAGGTTTACTCACCGACTACGAAATCCAGATGACATTCTAGAGCACTAAACCCGACGATAACGAATCAGCTCCACGTGCAAACAGTTTAACAGTCACTTTACAACGAACATCCACCTCTCAAGCTTCGAGAAACGCGTTATTACACTAAACAATCCTTCACTGCTGCAAGAACTCGCGAATACCGAGCCGAGTATAGGCTCGTAAAACGGAAGAGGATCGCTCGGCACGCTCCCTCGGAACCAGCAATTTCTACGCCATCCTCGTTGAAACGTTCCACAGAATATTCTTCCTTCTTCTCAATTAGAACATGCAAAATAGAAACGTCGCCTATTAATTAAACAATATCGACGATTCCAATGGAAACTATCTAAACGGAGGCTGCACTGTCTTTCCTTGCACGAAAAATTTTCATGGTTCGCAATAGACTTTTTAATACCTGGCATTCGAGATCTAAGCCGACCTTCAGGTTCCTTGGGACTCGCTCGTAAGAAATCCCAGTATAGAGAACCAGAGACATGAAGGGACAAAGAGGAAGGGACAAAGAAGAGACGAAAGAAATGGAAGAAATATGAAACTTAGAGGAATTAGAGAAATTACTTAAACGAATATATATACTTCTAAATTCGAACCTCTCGATCCAAATGGTAGTTGCGGAGAAGCGAAACCAGTTGTGGTCGCGGAGGACACTAATGGTCGATAGGTAGGTTCGCCGGTTCGAGGAGCGACTGTTATCAGCGGGAGAGGAAAAGCTCGATAGTCCAGCCGTGGTGAACGACAGCGTAACATCGACTGCGTGTAGCGCACTCGACGTGTTTCCAGGTGTGCGCCAGTAGGCACAAGCCAGAGAGCACAGCGTGGCTGATGAAACGAGCGGGGAAACTAAAGTCCCATAGGATACGCGGTCGCTTCTATACACTGTGTACACCTAGATAGTTATGAAGGCAGGTGCCGGCAGTCAGGTGAACGTGGCGGAACACAGGAAGTGCCAGAGACAGAGAGGCATTACAAAACTATGGAATGGTGGGGAGGGGCAAAAGACGATAGAGGAAAGAAAGGAAAAGAGAAGAATAACGTGTGACTCGGCGAGTCGCGTGCCCCGTGCCGTCGCGATATTAATTTTCCTTCGTAAACTCGCTGTCTCGTAGCTTTCGTATCGAAGGGTTCTAGCAGTTTCGCCAGGTGTTTAAAAACATTCCACGAATTTCTTAACGCATTTACATCCTACACGCGTACGTAGACAAATCACCGACGTTCAATTTGCTCGCAGCAGACTCGCTGTACAAACATGCTGACCTTTTACTCGAGGAAGGCCCAGCTACGAATAATATAAAGCTTCGAAACACGTGTTCATCCGTTCGCCTGGTCGAAATTTGAAAAGGAAGATCCTTAACCCTCTGGTCCTTTCATTCGCACCATAAACGGACATAGAAGCAATGACGGTCATTCTAGGAATCGTCGAGTTCGCTCTGTGCTTGTTAACGACGAAACGAGCGACCAACATGACACGACGTTCGATGCGACTCGACAAATCCTTTCTCTCTTCGATTCGTTAGAACCATCGGTGATCGATGAAAACGGATATGGAGTCTTGTAAACGTTCCTACAAGCTGAACCCCGACGGCTGAAAAAGTGGAACGCGAAATTCCAATATGTCGTTGCGTTATCAATCCACCACCCTATCTGTTTGCCGCGACGAAACGTACACAACGACGAATAGGGCCGCGTTGTTATGCTACTTGCGACTCCATGGTGTACAGTGTACAGTGTACAGGAATAGCTTGCGAGACATAGCCCCACCTTCGCGTCCCACGTGCGTGTATGCGGCACACCATATTTCCCGCATGCAACAGTGTACGCAAGTGCAACACCATCCGACGAAGTCGTTGACTGGAAAACGAGCAGGGGACCTAGAAAGGGGCACGGGGAACAGCGGCGGCACGCTCTTCGTACGCTCGTTTATTCGCACTTTTACCCGGTTCGCTTAAGTGCGCCCGGTTTGTTTATCAGACGCTTCTTGTTTTCAGAACCAAGCCTCTGTTATCCTCCTGATACCGTGATACACTTTGCAAAGCTTCAAACTGCCAGACGTTCTATCCTGTTACGATTCTCTTCGCTCTCCCACATTCACATCTTGCTCTTGTTTTCGAAATATTCTAATTACACTGAACGTAGGTACAACGGCGAAATCTTTTATTCAGAAGATCATTTGTATCAGATCAGATCACTTTGTTAAGAAACTAATAGCAAAGCAATGCTTCTTTCGTAAAGAAAAAGATTGCTCGTTTTTCGGCGAAAGGAAATACCTGTGATGCTTGCTCCTATGTCTGAAAACACATTTTTTTTCTCCTAGGAAAAACCGTTAGACCCATTACCAGTGCTGATTGTTCATCGCCCCGAGCAAGGATTCAGTATGTGCAAGTCAGAGTTCCACTTTTTACGCCATAGAAAATCGCGTTACGGGCACAACTTTTCTGCAAAGTCTCTAATAGCCCATCGATGCAATTGGAATCCGTACAAACCGCGGTGTAATATCTGAATTTATTTGATCGCTATTGAAATCGATTAGTCATAGTACGTAAACAACATTGAATTTGCAATTTTTATAAAACTTTTGTTTAATTAGATATGCGATCACAACACGTTCACGTCATACTTTAATCGTTTAGAAACGAAAACGAAGAGATTAGTTATGGTACATAAGCAGGATTAAAGTTGCAGTTACGTTAGAAAATTCTTTTCTAAATTTCATGCGCAATCGTAAGTCGTTCGTATTATATTTCAATCGTTTAGGAAACGGCAAAGGAAAGACGAAAATTAAATTAAGGAAACATGAAACGTAAACGGATATACTAAGTTACGACTATTGAATGTAAACCTGTAATATTAAAGTTTTGATGTTTTCTTCTAATTTATAAACAAACTCGATTCATAGGGGATTAAATTATGCACGATCGAAGGATTTACTCGTGATCGTAATGTTATGTTTGAACCTCCGTGACTTCCTGTGCAACCCGCCTTTCCGGTACCCCCATCTGCCAGCCCACGCACTCTAAGGTTTCGTTCAAACATTTCCGTTCTTTTCCATTGGCCACTTCGAGTATGGCAATGTTCATTCTCCAGTCGGATTCAGATGGCAGTATAGTACAGTAATGCGAAATATTCGCAACACTGGTGGTAAGTTTTAAACAAATAAAAAATATATATCAAATATACGCAGTATATATAATTATTTCACTGGGGTTGTTTATGAAATTTCATATTGTTGTTAATATAATTCGAGAAATAGAATCTCGATAGAAGTACGCGTTACGTGGCTTTTGACACCTTCAAATTTTTCCATAAAGGCGTAAACATTTGCAGTTCAATTCTTGTATATGCAAATATTATAATTTAATATATTAATATATTTAATATACATAATATTAATTTTTCTCTTGGATCCAATGTCTTATATTTTACATCCGTTGTAATCTTTTTTATTACAAGTGTTGATTACGAGGGAAGTTATAGATATTGTTTGTAAAAAATGATCACGTCAATGTCCTAGATATGATCAGAGAAATGCTCGTTGTTCAAATTGAATGTTCGTATGTATTCTCATGGTGATTTACGAAGACCGTTTATTGCTACCTCCTACCGAGATTCTTCTTGCGGATGCAACGACCCTCAATGTTTCAGTTTCCTGGTCTGGAATGATCGACAATTTCTGCACCTTATGTGGTTCATCTTTACCTAAAGCATGGTCGTGTATTAACACTATACTCTCATTTACAGAGTTAGAATCCCGTGAATAACCAAAACTCGCTAATAACTGTTCTGGTAGATCTCTCAGCGTGGATCTTCTTTTTCCAAAAATCTGGCTTACTCTTGGAATAGGAATTGAAGAGGTTCTTCCTGAAATTATCCTCGGTAAATTGGCTTCTGATGTTTGAGAGCCTCTACTTACTAGAAATTGTAATAACGATAACCGAATAAAGTATATTTATCTATTTCGAATATTAAACAATTAATTATTATTATATTTTTAATATATTTAATATTGAATGTATTAATAATTATTGCATTTTTTTACCGAAGATAATGTCTGATGCATTCATGGTCGACAAATAGTCTTTGAAACTTTTCCATTTGTTGTTAGAATAATGTTTAAACTTTTTGAAATATTTCTTGGTCTTTGTATTGGGTTCGCATAATTTTTTTACTTTGGTTGTCAAGTCCTTGGACATTTCTCTTACAATTTCTAATCTCTGGCAGAGATCGATAGGATTTTGTTCCAGAAAATATCTTGTATTATCGTTCGTTTTTTCCATAATGAACTGATTACTCTTTGTGCCTTCCGATTCATAGGTCTTTACGCGAGGTACCAAACGACGCAACTTTCCGTGCAGTTTCTCAATTTCTTCCAGTTTTTCTAAAATTTCCTTCACATACTTTTCGGACATATTACGCCTCATAAAACATGTAGCATGTTTGAAATTTCCAAAAAGATATGTATTTATTGCATTTTTTAATTAAATACAGGAACAAATGAGCTACGTGCGAATCTCAATTTACTTCATGATAATGTCATAAGAGACCTGTAACCTATTTTCATATAAAAATATAACAAACATCCAATGTAACACAGAAGAAAAATTACTTTTTCATGTTACAAAATAGACTTTATAATTTTGGACGTTTTATTTCGAACGTATAATATGTCGTCATATAAAAATAGCAATAAACATGTCAGCGAACGCAGAACAAGCAACGCCAAATCGTTGTTATTGCAAGGCTCGAGATGGAGAAAATAGTCTAAATAAGATTGCAGAAATTGTAACTGTTGTAAATCTTAAAGTACAAAAATTGCGAGACGAGGTCAGTGCTCTTAAAAATGTCAGTCTTGATAAAGAAGAAAAGTTGTTTCAGAAAATTGGAACTGCTTGCAGACATTCTTCATGTTGCAGAAGTGAATTTGACATTTCCTCAAATAATGTAGGATATGATAAAGTTATTGATTCAGAAAATTCAAAGGTTTTTGCAAGTCTCATTAAAAATAATTCGATAAATGATTATATGACAGAATATACGAAAATCGATGATAGAACGTCTAACCGCGTAAAAGACTTAAATAATGTTTGTACGAACGAAAAATTGCAAGTAACAGATTGTAAGCCTGTTGTACGGAAGAGAAGAAAGAAGAAAATTTCTCACGGAGTTCAGTGTGACTTAAGAATGGAATGTAAAAGGAAACGAAACTTTTTAAATTGTTTCATAACAGAATCGCATACCGAGGTACATAATCTGAGATTGAATAAGAAAATGAAATTTTCATCCAAGAGTAATATTCACACAATTTCTGATGCTGATGTAGAAAGGCCGAAATTGAAAAATATGAAAAAACAGAAAAATGATCAAATTTTCCAATTAGGCACTTACGCACATGGCGAAGACAATGCAGTTCGAGGAAAGGGCAGTCAGATGAGCAAATTAATTAAAAATGAACCTAAAAAGGAAACATCGCAAGAAATCAAAATGATAGAAAACGAATTGACCGAATATAAAGCGGATCTACCAGAAGGTGCGAAAGGTGAACGTGAATCATTCAAACACTCGATGACAAGTCGAATGAGTGGTGGTGCAGAAATTCGTGGGAACTACCTAATTTCCGACTTCCATAACAAAATGCAAAAGATTAATTTATACAAGAACGTAAAATTTGATGCAATGAATGTAAAAAGAAGATTGGATGCCTGTATAAACGAATTGAATGGAATAATTGAAGACGTTTCTTTAATTTTACCGGATATGAATGTCTCGAAAAAATTGCAAAAGTGAAATATAAAAAATGTTCGAATAATGAAACAGAAGATTGTTCATTTTAATATCATTTTCAGATTAAGGCGTAATATTGATTGGTAGAAAAAAAGAAAATTGTATTTTTGTTATCTTTTTTGTATATTTTTACACATTACGGAAGCTTTTTTTCAAAAACATTCGATTATGAAATTTTTGAGTAGAATATTAGGGAATTTTGTTGCATTCATAGTGCAGGTGTAATTGCCCGTAGAGGATGTAACAGCTACTATGATCGTTAATAAAAGTGCATATGTTTTCATACGGTGCATTCAAATCAAACCAACGTAATCTCGGTGCACTTCAAGATGCATGAACGATTACTATTCACCGAGGCCTACGGGGGTGAGAAGGATAGGTTTTTCGTCAAATCAAAAGGTAACTGTATTCTGACATGATAAACATCACTGTTAGTTTACCTAACCTATCGTTCGTTTTGGTCTACAGACGAGCAATCGATAACCGAACTGTTATCAGACACAACTAGAACGAAGTCTTTTTATTCTGGTTTCATATCGATTGTAAAAGAGGTATTTTTACCTCAAGGATATCCCGACAGCGTTCACCCTGATTACACTTCTTATCAAATATGGGATACAGTTCAGGTTAGTTTGCATAGAAAGCTGCAAACGTTATTTATATTTTATGAGTGAAACTACTGTTCACGAACGAAATTATACCATTATCACAACTCTTTCATTTGTTATAGGCATTTGCAAGTACTATAATGGGTACACTTACGACACATTCTATTATGCAAGGGGTAGGTGTAGGTGAAGCAACAGCGACTCCGCTAGCAGCAGCTATAACATGGATATTAAAAGATGGGACAGGAATGATTGGTCGTATTGTGTTTGCATGGTGGAATGGGTAAATAAAATCATATATAGGAATACAATACTTCTAATTAATCTCTACAAAAGCAGCAATTATCTTTCATTCATTAGGACAGATTTAGATGGACAATGTAAAAAATGGAGGCTTTTTGCTGATATTCTTAATGATTTAGCAATGGGATTAGAATTATTCTTACCCTATTTTTCTTCCTATTCACTTGGAATATTGTGCATTTCAACAGCGATGAAATCGATTGTTGGTGTTGCTGGTGGGGCAACAAGGGCAGCGCTCACACAGCATCAGGTACAAAAGGTCTAAAATAGATTTGATTTTATTAGTTATAACACATTAATTTACATTACAGGCATTACAAAATAATTTAGCAGATGTATCGGCTAAAGACGGAAGTCAAGAAACATGTGTAAATTTAATAGCATCCTTTGTTGGTATTCTAATACTTTCAATTTTTCACAATGGACGGTAAATATTTAATTACATATATCTATCGCTTTCGTAATAAGCGAATTTAATTCTGTTAAAAAACGTGCTAACGATATTATCGATTTACCAATGGTATGCATAATCTGTATGTAGATACATAATGGAACTGTATCTTTTCCTCGTGATGATACATCTGTATGCAAATTACATGGCTGTAAAAGCATTATGCTTAAATTCTTTAAACGAAGATCGCTTAGCTTTAATAGTAAAAAGTTATATTTCGAATGAAGTCATTCCAAAACCCGAAGAAGTTAACAAAAAGGAATCAGTGTTATTATTCACAAAACCGAGTAAGGATGTTGTATTTTACTTTTAAACATTAAGTTACTACATGTTGTTGCTCTTTAATTATATCTTTGCAGCAATGAGCATATGTGGATTCAATATCAAAATAGGTGTTTCTCTCGCGGCTCTTATAAAAGAGGATATAATTTTAACAAGTGATACCGAACTTGCATTGAAGCTTTTCTTAGATAGAAAATACTTGATTTCTATTGATGTACAAAACAAAACTATTTTTATATGTCTTAAAAAAGACGCGCAGCCTTATGATGTCTTGGAAGCATATTTCCATGCTTGCCTTTGTGGCTTGTTTATTTGTATGTCTTTAAAAGTGCCACTTGTAAGTAAATCATATAAATGAATTTTAATGCTTATATTTTGAAGTATTACGTTTTTCCAGGATGTTTTCGTAAAGCCCGAAGTGAGCGATCTGTCGTATCCTTTAATGCGACTTTATGTACTTAATAAAAGGTACTCTAATACAAATAATCGGATACAATCATCGAAAGCCATAGAGAGCATTTACGCTACGAATTTATTGATCTCGGGCGAATACAAAGCCTTTATTAGTGACCTTGAAAGTAAAGGTAAATAATTCTATTATTATGTGATAGAAGTTTGGTATTCTTTTTATTCATATAAATATTGTTTTTTTTTTAAGGATGGATGACAGAAACAAACCTATTACCAGTAGCAGGTTGGAGATTTTTATAAAAAATCGTAAAATGGTAAAAAAGAAGTGCAAGGACATCGGAAATTAAAATATTGTTCCTTCCATATTATTTACCTCGATAAAATTTTATAATTGTTAATTATTTAAGTAATTTTATTTGCATATCTTGTATCTATCTGTTGGCAATGAGAAAATTATTTATAAATATTTTCTTACAAATTTTTATCACAGGTGATATATTATAGTAAAACTGATATGGAAACCAGTTTATTTCCAATAATTTATAAAAATATAACAAGCCTTTAACCTGTACAAATATTTCAATGAAGTTGAACTAAGACTCTTGTTCCTGTTTAGGGCCAGTCTGTGATAAATGTTTTACTATATCCACCCAGTCCCATCCTCGTGGCCTTTCTCCTTTTCCATCTGCTTTATTCCACTGTCTACGCTTCTGAGCTTTAGTTAAATGTTCCTTCTTTGGCTTTTTTGTTGTTTCTTCCAACTTTGCATAAGAAATTGGTTCTCTTTCATATATATCAAATAAATTTATAGTTTAATATAATTAATTCTTACCTGTTGATTTTCATCTGTTATCTTAAGCTGGTTGGTTTGTAAGTTTAAGTCAACTACAGAGTCTGGTTGTGCTGAGATCAACTCAGTATAATGTTCTTGTACATACTGAAATAACGTATAAGTCATAGCACTTCCTAGCCATTGATCCGCCTCTGCTTCCAAATGCTGCAGCACCTTGTCTTTTACTTCTTGCACACTGTATTCCAATCATTCACCTTTAATAAAAGCAACAGACTGCAAGAATAGTCAGTGAACAACATGGTTCCACTTACATGTGCTTATTATAAAATGTGTTCATGTTAATGGTAGGCCTCTCTGATGGATATGTCGTGCCCCAAGAAATTTCCAATAGAAATGATTTCATATCATTGTCCTCTCCATACTATATATAAAATCAATGTTATACAATATGTAAGGATTATAACTTAGAAGTCACAAAATTTGAATAAACACGATCTACTCATTATCGATACTGATTTATTTTAAAATTAGAAATTAGAATTATATTTTATAATTTAAGAGTACAATCGTGATTATATTTCACAATTTTTGGAAAGAGCAAACCTTGTATTGAAACGTGGTAGGTGTCAACTGTTTAAAAGCTGAATCTCCTTCATATATCGAAAGAAGTACTTCTCTTTCTTCTTCTTGAAGTTCGGCATCGCCCATCTCCTTACTCCAGTGTTTGATTTTAATACTCTAATTTTTTTGTTACGCGTACAGCTCATACGTTACTTTGAGGTTAGGAAAACCTATAGTAGACAGAGTCGCTATCACTAAATCGATTGTGCTGCCTTGATCACGTTATGCGCGCCACACCGCGTCACGCTGGTAAGTACTTATTCTCTTTTACCGTAGTACTTATTCTATTATTACCTTATGAGACTCTGCGTCCCATGTCCCGAAATATATAAAAAATTAGAGGTATCGATGCGCCCTCTGCAATCTAAAATGGTGTAAATTGAAATGGAATTGAGGCACTAAAGTTCGATAAACTGTATTTAAAAAGTTCATCATTTGTTATATTCGTAAAAGTTGGCAAACATATATTCGATTGTGTTGTTAGAACTTCTGACGGTCTATTGATAGCCGTAATGTATTCCGTAGATGGTAAGATATTTGTAGCGAAAATATTTCTTAGAATTTTTTCAAGAAATCGCTTAGGTGTTCCTATGTACAAAACATTGAATGCTTTTTGTGTTTATTTAGTTCTAAGGTTTCGACGTGGAAAATTTCGATTCATCACGCGGGGTTGGGAGAACCCGAATATTCCCGAACAAATTAGAAAGTATAGATGGATCTACGGTGAGGAGTGTTATTCGTTATCGAAGATCGTAGTATCAAGACATCCCCAAGACATCTTATTCACACGATCTTCACTCCTGCCTATAATCTTGGCAAAACCTAAAATGGCGTTACAGAAGGCTAAAGATGTAAGTCTATTCTTTATATTTTGTTCCAATAATAATTAATTTGAAAAATTAAAAATATTTACTTTTCCACTAAAATAATATCTAAAATAACGAACATTCAATTTTATAAAATTCTTATTATTATTAAAATTTTAATCTCATTCATTATCTGAAACTTCCTATATGAAAAGTACTATGTTTTTAAGAATAAATGATAATACTTCACATCCTATTACAGATTTCCTAGTTCCCTTTAACGATGGTTCTCTTTGATGACGGTCTCGATGTTGACTTTTTCTGGGTTATTACAGCATCGATGACAACGTTTTCTGAATCAGATCTGCATCTAATGGTGAGTCGCATGCATCTTTGTTTTCCTGTTCAAACTCGACCGCGTATTCGATACGGTGGTTATAGTCGAACTGCATGCAGTAAGGTCGACGGTTGGTACTGCAGGAAATCGCACTGTTATAGCACAGACAAGTCTCGAAACTTGAAATTGTGAATTAAAACTTATTACATAATATTATATTGTTACTAACAGTTACTATTAATAGTATAATGATATAATATTAATAAATTGTTAAACTTCTTACATTTTTCACAATACATGGTTTGAATCATAGATGAAGTATAAAACTGTTGTACCTGGTCAGTGGTTTGAATTAAACCATTTATAATCTTCTCCTATACTGAATCGGTAATATTGGGAACGATGTGTTGGGAAACTGAAATGTTAAAGAGGATTTAAAATGATAAAGGGATTGGACGATGTATCTATTACGTACCTCGTTCCTTAGATCAACGCTTAAAGATAAAATAAAGCGCGTACATTTTGCTCACTTTTAAGAACAAACTTTTTTGTACATTTCAATTTAATTACAAGTCTCGTTAAGATGTTTCACCGTTAAATTTAAAGATAGGAAGGATAAGAATCTTGGCAAAAAGGTTAAACGATTTTATCTCCCCACATACCAGGTGACGCCACATTTCCATTTTAACTTTACATTAAATCTAATCTATGGTATACATACATGAAACAAAACAGAATCGTTAACTTATTGAAATTTAGGGATTCTCCGCACTAAGTTTCTCCAAATTTTAATATAACTGAAACTCTATCGATAGCAAGCATTAGACTCGGTCCAATTCAGAAAAAGACAAAATGCAATTCAGCGACAGGCAGAGGAGGAGAGAAAGATACAGCAAATGAGATGTATTATTCAAGTAATTTCGAAGCTGTCATGCACACAAATACAGAGATTTCTCGCGGTATCAGCCGGATTGTGCAGCGGTTTGTTCAGTCGTATGCCACCGCAGCGCAGTAGGTAGCAGGATGTTATAGCACGTTCGAAAGAGAAATGAAGCGAAAAGGGGGTGGCGAAAAAGCGACGGAGAAAACTCGGCAGGAGGAAAAAAAAAACGTAGTACATATCAAGTGAGTAGCGAGCTATGGATTAATGCGAGTTTCCACTTGGGGAAGCCCAACCCCGCGTTTACACAAACATCAGTTCCTGACCCCATTCCATGTTTCGTTTAAATTTCTCTCATCGCGGAACGTTGTATCGAGGATCGAAGAATATGCCAGCTGTAACAACGCATCATCGGCTTCCTGTCAGACGAATTTTTCATCCTCGTTTTACGCGATGCGATACCGATGTTCGTCCCGTCTCGTTTCTTCCGAAACTTAAATGATATACTAGGAAGAACCGATATTGACGTATAAACACAAGTTTATTAATGCGTTTGTAGTAAGTTTTTTTAAATATTGGCAGTATTCTTTATATATTTCACATTTTGATTAATTTTTCTTCATATATCGACGCTCTGGAAGTTTAAAGTGTACTTTTTATATCGGAAAAGGTATTGTGAGGTAAATCTTGTTCATATTGTTGGAAACATCATGGTAAATTAGATTTAAAAGAATGGTGGCTCCAGTCATACTGACTAAACATAGTAAACGTATTGAACTATAAAACTATATGTCAATATATCACAAACTACTACTACTATACTACTCAAACAAATATCTCAATTAAAATTCTAACAATTAATAATAATAGTTCAATCTGTTTATGAAACAAATCGAGTGAAGGTGTTCCGAATTTATTTCCTGTTAAATTATGCTACATAGAATCAGGATCATAAAGAAAATTGCAAAATCTCGAGTAATTTCATCTGGATTACCGAGAACTCAGTGGGCGATAACAAGAGATGTACTTTCAGCTGTTCTTTGCGTAGATCGATGGTCGATCGGGCGAGACAAACGATCAGAAATCGGTGATCGTTTCGCAAACGCATGTTTGGGACACGTGGCGAACGTAAGTCACGCACACCCTCTCGCCATCCACCGCAAAGGAGGCTTCGTCGAATTCGTCGATGATTCCCTGAAATCCTCGGGATTATATTGCTCGTACGCACCTGTATTTCGCAGTAGACGCGTGTATGAGACGATGCTCTTCTACGAATTCGGCCTGCACGACATCCCTGCCTCAAATGTTCCGCCTGTCCATTATTCATCGCGGCCATTGCAACCGTGCACGCACGTTTCGTGCGCGAATTTTTCGTTCAACCCGGGTACCTGGGGCTTGTAGCCAACCCGACTCATCCCTTTGTCGGCTCGAGGAAAAGAGAAAATGCCTTGGTGAAAATGAAGTGTCGCTTCTTACAATAATGTTATAAAATACATTATATAAATGTGGTTGCTCCAGGTTTCGATGTGTCGTTTGTTTTTCCTTCTTTTCGGACGAAGTTTAGATGCGCTGGGAAACATCGTCGATTCTTTAGGTGGAACGTCCTTTTTAAAGATACGACGTGCTATGTTGATTTACACATTCGTGTTCAAAGGGAACCATGTCTGTTTATACTTACGATACTTAGGTTTATACTACACTTTATATATATTCTATTAATAATTCCTAATGCAACAAACAAGCGATCGAAATGACAATCGCTTCAAGAAATTTGTTAATCGATATTTCGTACGCGTATTTTATATTCAATTACGATTCTTCCTTTCATATTCTCCGATATTCTCAGTTCGTCACGACGAGGTATATCCTTCGATTTAACGATGCAACAGTAAAATACAAGTTTCCATCCGTACAAGTATCGTTTTATAAAGAGCGATTGAAGACCAAAGTGCAGCGTCGTAAATCTATACGATCTTCGATAAAAATGACAAATGACGAATACGAAGAGCGTAACGTTAATGTAAGAAACGTGAATAATTTGGATTATGAAAATCATTACGATACGTCGGAAAAGTCTCCAACTTCAAACGTAAGTTCTCATTCCGTTGAACATTAGCATCGTCTTATCCTACTATTAAGAGGATCTCCTTATACTTCCTTTATTGACTTCACGATATCGCAAATGCAGCGAGCAATTTCGACCAGGAACACTCGTACAACATCCGTAACGAGCTTTCTCACTCTCGGTGGATAAAGACAATAATAATCGCGAAAAGAAAAAGGTAAGGGTGGCGCCGTGGTGTCGCGAGTGCATCGATCACAAAGAATCGCCTAAGTACCAGTGATTCAGAACACCGGCCTGCCTCCCTCGGCTTGTAAGTGCCTGTACGTGGCCGGCCCTCTCTCTAGTTCGAGCACGAGAAGCCTCATGAAACATGGATCGAGAGTCGCCCTGTGAAGAAGCTGCGGGAAAGAAGCCGACCGCCTGCCGTGTGCTTGCCGATCATCGCCGATAGTGATGGGACCAATACCCTCGCGCGCCATACCGACCAAAATCTCTTCATTTCAAGAGTTAGTTTTCAGAAGTTGAAGTCACACGTAGATCGTTTGGCATCGATGTTCAGGCTGGAACGGTACTCCGACAAGACATTTATATATATATATAAATTATATGTATTTATATGTTTTTTTAACTTTTGTATTTTTCTCCTTAGGAAAGTCCTTCAATATTTCGTTGAACTAATCTGCATGTGTTTGCTATCGTAGAGTACGATATTTTAAGCAACGTTAATAGGAAGAAAATTTCCATACGAAGTTAGGAGAGAGAGTTCAGAAGATATATGTCGCAGAGAAGGAAATTACTTTCTGGTATTTCTATAATAGTAGAGAAACAGAGAGAAGAATAGCTGAAGCGTAGTGCTGTGTGTAACGATTGTTGTTGTGTACGAAGCCGGCTGAAGGTACATGTTAGATGCAATTCTACAGGAAACTTTGGAAATCCGAAAACACGAAGATGGAAACCGGTGAATTTTTCTAGATATAGACACACAGAAAGCTAGAGCGAAGTTTGGAAAGATATAAAAATAGGAGTTTGAAAATCCCAAAAATGGAAATTTCAAAATAGAGAAATATAATCGCAAAATAATAGAGGAACGAAGATATTAAAAATTTAAAGGTATAAACGCAGACTCGAGAAGAGATGATTTGACAAAGATTATGACGGTGAATGATCCATGATCGGTCCCATCACTAATCACCGATGTGACTACGCGGTTACTTCTCCTTGAGCGGTCGCGCAAGAAGAGCTTCCTGGCGCTGTTGATTCACGGAAATTAGTGCCACCGCGGTGCGTGCACTGAACATTACTCCGTAGCTCGATATGCATTATGTAAAACCGTCGACTACCGCGTCGTAATTGTATCGTTTTGATAAGTAAGCTAGCACGCTAAAGCTGCTTTTCTTCCTCATCTTCGACTTTTCCGACTTCTCTGACTCCTCTGTGTTTCTTGCGTTCATCCCTTCTTCTATGTCTGTCCACTCGATTCCATGTAGAACTTAATTTCGATCGATGGAAACGTTCGACAAAATTTTCTTTTAAATTCGCGTGGTTTAAAATTCGACAGACGACCGTGAGAACTATGCGGGTCTATTTAATTTTGCGATATTTAGCTGAGAACGATTTTCGTGAATTTCATTCGACAGAATTTATGTACCTTTGACGATTAAAGTGGAATAATATCACATTGCACGGAGTAAAAGAGAGTCGGATAAATTGTAACGATTAATAATTTCGAACGAATTCGAGCGTTTTATTGTTATCTCGGGGTACGTAGAAATAAATTTTGTGCAAGAAGATTAGTATTCCGTTGAATATGATACATTCCGATAATTGAAGATTAATTAAAATAATACGTAGAAATTTAAAAGAATCTTCTGTTATAAGTCAACGCAAGGTTCTCTCGAACGATACTGTAGATTCACATAGTTCAGAGATTCATAGTTCACGAATTTGGTTAACCACGATGCAGTTTATGGTAGTTTGTGCTAGGTACATTTAGAGTGCATTAGAATTGAACGGTGCAAAAGGTTTAACGCAGCTTATAACGAGAACGATGGCGCAATAATCGTGGTAGCATTTAGTACGTTTTGGTATTAGAGAACCTGTTTTTGAACAAACACGATTAAAGATTAGCGGAATCATGCTACGATCATTTTGTCAGATTAACTCTTTCGTCGAATGGTTGCACGTTTGAAATCAATTTGAAAGTCCACTTGTGTTGATACTATATTATTAATTTAGTTATCCATTAAATTATCCACTAATCGATTACTGCATATTAATTCTTAATATTATCCTTTAAAGATCGTTATTAAATTTCCTAACTATCGCATCATAGCATTTACACAAAATATTCTGAAGACGTGAACGACAAGATAGGAAACGAGAAGCAGGATACTAAAGATTCTACTAACATCAAGAGAAGATATTTGTCACGGATGATATATGTGGTTGACAATCGAAATCGAGGAAGACAGGTCGTGGAGGTTCGCCATTTCAAAGGACAAATAGAAAAGGCATCGTTTCTCTGCTCGATTGCACGGCACCTACAGAGATATTTGTCCCAGAGATGAAATATGTGCGGTGCAATTAGAACAGAATGCCAGCAGCAGGCTTTATGAAGAAGCGAACAGATGCTCTAAGAAATTCATGTAATCGGATGAAACACACGTAGAAGATTTCATAATTAATTAGAATGGACGGAGAAAGGAACGAGTCGATCGTGGCCAATAAACGAATAGAAAATATTTGCAAAACCGTACGTTTATTCGTCGTGTTAATATGCGTTACAATAATTTTCTAATCCTTCACACCTGCTCGTCTTAAGTTTCTCGAATTTCTCTTGAAAATCACGATAACCATTACTATACTTAAAATATTCTTTACATTTTTTATATTTTTATATATTAAATATATATATATTAATATGCCATTAAATAACACCATAACACGTAATAATTCGCGGTCTATTTATGAAAGATCATAGCCAAGCGTTGCAATAATTTTCTAATCTCTCGCACCATGCAACCTCAAGCTCTTCGAATTTCCAGCAGGAAACCTTAAACCACGTTCCATGGCTCCTTAAACCCGCGCCCTTGGTCGCGTTAATTCCCGGTATTATCAATTCAAGAGAGCGAAGCTCCAGAGGCACTCGACGCGTCATCAATAAACGATCACCGCTAAGTTTCGTCTAGTTGATCCTGTCTCGTGGATCGCGCGCGTGGGTCCCCATCGATCATCTTCATCGTGTGTCGGCAGCGTTCGAGGAACGAGATCCGGTAATAGAAAAAAGGTATACGCACACCGACACGGGATAAAAAGGAAGAAAAAGGAAGAAAATGAAATTGATCCTGGCCAGTTGGTTGATCGTGTAGATTCTATACCGTAGCGACTCGTTACAAAATACTCGATACTCACAGGAGGTCGGGTTTTCGTTCGAAACGGCTCTATCTTCATGCGAAACGACGAGAGAAGCAGGTGGCTACGCGGCCATAAATGGGTGATGGACGACGTAACGATCTCTTCACTCTCTCTCTCATGGACGTCACAATTAGCCATCTACGTAGACACGGCTACGAACGAACAAACGGACCGAACAAACTGTCTGTCTATCTGTTTGTCTGCGGGACTCTGTCGGCGGCGCCGACCAGGAGGAATTGCGTTCGTTCAATTAACGACAAACTCGATTAATCGTGTCCCCTCTGGTGGTGAATGGGCTGGCGCGAATATAAATTAGCGACTTCGATCGATTGTTTTGGCCTAGGTCCGGGAGAGATCATGGAACCAGGTAAGAAATCGCATGGCGACCGATCGCCACGCATCTATACTTCGTCCAAGTTCTTAATGTGTAAAAGAAATCTGTACGGTTTCGTACATATTAGGATAAAACTGTGTATCTTTGTTGGTTTGTATAATTAATTAAAAAAAAAAGAATCGATTGTCACTTGCCAATTATTTATATTATTATCGTATTTATTTATGTTATATTATTTACTGGCGAATAATTATAAAAAATTATCTCTCACCTATTCAAGCGTTTGATCTAGTCGATAGAAATTAATTAGAAAACACTGCGGTAAATTATCAAGTTTCTTGTATCTTCGAGCGTGCTGATCTTATTATTTTCAATGATTTTTAAAAGCGTACTACAACGTTTTGATAATCACTAGGCAAGTTAATATAGGATTTTCGTTATTATTTATCGCGACTTTTACGAAACTTATTCGAAAGATACGACTAATAAATTTAATACATTAAAAGCTTGTAAAAGCTATTTGTAGGAAATTCGTGTTCGATATTTGAAGAAAAGATTGGCGAACTTATAGATGCCGAAAGGTACAAAAGGTATAATGGAAATACATTTCTTTTAAGTTCTTCTTAACTGTTGCTACGAATTTTCCGAACAATTTAATACCTCGGAATGAAAGTCACGTTTTCTCATTCGTATTCTACAATCAGTTCCACAATCGATTCAGCTGTAAAGGGAGCACGCAACTTTTTGATGCTGGTGGCCAAGAACCTAATTATCCGATTCTGAAAGAAGCTTGAAAATCGAAGTTCTTCACGATGAGTTAACGTTATCAACAAAGTTGTTCTCACCACGAACAAACTTTTCTGTTCCTTCTTCCAAATTGCTGTTCGATTTCCTGTGATCGTACCGTGCAGCAAAGGCCAGGTTTACTTGAAAAAGCTAAACAAGCGCTTGGGGCGACTTCTTTTTCTTTTTTTCGTTCGACAAAGTTGGAACGGCATCAGGATGTTTATAATTGAAGGAATAAAATAAAAGAATAGAAGAAGAAGATACAGAAAAAATAGAGGATGAAAGAGAATAAAATCCATTCGCGTTTGGCGAACCGAAATTTCGAGTCACGTGTTATACTTTTGGTTCCGCACTTTTGACATTTCACGAGCTTTTCACCGACAGACAGCGATTTTCAATGGGATCGTCCTGCGGAAAGAGAGACTTCAAAGGGAGCGGTATTCGCAAATTGAGCGGAGTCAGTTGGAATACCTTTTTGTAGCCTGGAAAATGCAAAATTCGGCGCACGGCCAACAATTGGGGCAAAAAGAGACAAAAGAAGCGAGAAAGACAAAAAAAGAAAAATGAAAAATTTCAAATCTTTTTAACGCTGTACCGCTTGTATCGTTATCGAAAATTGTAATTGCCATTGAAAACGATATCGCGTTATCCGACCCGCATCAAATTCAACATATTCTTCCTTTTTTCAAAAATATCTAATAAATGAAAAACGAGTTGTATTTCTGCAACTAGATAAAGAATTGGAAAGAAATTACAATTACCAGAGAAAAATCTCAAATTCTAGGCCATCGTACTACTAAATTACAGATTCTGGAGAAACGTCTAATCTGAAAAATATCTGGGAAGAAGAAAGACTGAAGCATCCTTCGAACAACACGATGGACGAATAGGAAAGAACGTTCGAACGTCTCGAAAGATTACACTGCCAAAGGGAAATGTTGAATTCTAAATCACTAAATATCAAATTTCAAGTTGCAGAACAACCGAAAAGCAGAGATTCGATCACAGGCAGAGACAGACGTACATATCCTGCAAGAATCCATCGTAATAGAATTTCCTGCACATCAATATTCGAGGAGCTACGTTCTTCCAGCGGATTGCTCCAATAAAATCTACGCGCTTTGTAAAAGTCGCATTCTCGCTTTGAGCCTGCCGAGTCTTAGGAAGCTCGATCCATCCGTAGTTGAACTGGGAATAAAAATGAAGGGATTGTTCTAAGATGCTGTTTGATCGTTGCTGCGTCTCGCGCGTTTTTTGCTCTCCTATCGACTCCCAAGAGCGTGCACGAGTCTCTGGATAGTTTGAGTTGGCCAGCTTCTACGAAAGAAGATGGATAGACTTGTTCGTGGCACGCTCTTCTTCGTGTTCTACGTCTGCAAGTTGATTTGCTTTTCTTATCGGTCAAGTTACATACTTTTTTCGTGGATCGACACGGCACCCACGATTCTTTCAAAGCTCGGACGAAAGTGCGTGCAGTTGCTGCAAGCCGCTCGAACTTCGTTCCTCTTTTTTCTCTTTTTGGTGAACACGGAACGAGCCACGAGCAAGTTTTTCACGCCGCGCCGCTTCGTAGAAGAGAGCGTGCTGTAAATTCTAGCTGAGAGTAGTTGATGATTGAATTATTTACAGACTCGATCGTTCTCTGCTCTTGCCACCCGGGAGAAACTTAGTTTGATTCTGGCAGTAAAGACGAAACGAGGATGGCGAGTCTGCTGAAATATCAACTTTTCGTTAGAATGACTTTATCCGTAATTGATGGCGATCAAAGTTGTCGTTAGGAATTCGATGGTATCTTAATAGGCACTGAGATTGCAAGAGAAAAAAAGCGTTGAGAATGTATCAAGGAATTCCAGGAACTTTTCTGACAGATTTTTCGTACCGCAAAGTGTCTTTAGATAGAGATCATTAACTTCCATTTTTGGTTTATCGTGACAGACGTTCGCGACATGGCAGCACGATGTCGCCTTAATTCTGAGCGGGTTCCACGCGATTTCTGTCGAAGCCTTAGGCGATGGAGTGGCTGCGCCGGTTACCTCAGAAAATTTCATGGGGTTTCACGATGTCCGATAACGGAGATTGCGTAATAGAGATCGTCTAGCGGGGTTGCTGGTCGAGACCGAAGCTCGCTGACTTTCTGACAAAGATCGTACCTCGTCCTCTGTTATGGGAATTCTAGATGAAAGAGATAAGACTACAAGGGACAGGTTTCTGGAAAATATAGATATCGGCTGCATGTATGGAGTATTAAGATGTTCCCACTTTTTACATTTCTTTATGATAAGAGAATCGTTAAACAGAAATGTATAGGAAACCACCATGACGCACGATCATCAAAAAAAAAAAAAAAAAAAAAAGAAAAAAAAGAGTAGAATAGAAGAGACATAGAAGAATATTTAATTTAGATATTTAGTTAGCAAGTTACTTACACGAGCAGGTAGATGCTTATCCTTTAGGATATCTAGGATCGGGTAGGATTATCTGACAGGATTTCATTAAATAAGTTCGTCATAGCTATGAATTCTTTAATTACATGGATTAAGTCTAACGTGTGAAAGTTGACTGAGCGAATTCCCAAAATTGTTCAGAGAAAGAGGTACGTGAGAAAGCGGAGTGTTGAGATTTCTAGACGTAAAACTAGATTTCATTGGACACGCTGCATAGATCAAGGATATTTTCATTTTTCATCAACCACCAGTTGCCTGTTCGCGGTTGGCCATTCCTCGCCAAGTTATACATTTTGCTGCATGACTTAAAATCTGGTTAGACGTTGTTCCAGCTATATATTTTTGCTTTAATAACGGCAACGACCTCCGAGAAGCGCGACGAAGGACGACGAAACAAGATTTTGCTTTGGAAGCTGAATATAAAATATACGTTTTTAGAAATCAACGAAAATTAACTGAAAATTGTGCGAATCGACCGTTTAACTCGAATACGTTCAAACTTCAGTAAGCTAATTAATCTGTTAAGTTACTGTTTATCGATTTAGATAGAATTAGAAGACGATCTGTAGTCGGAATATTTGTATGAAATTTTTATTTGTCATATAATGGTCGTAAAAAATTCTAGATAAATATTTGTGGCTGTTAAATAATTTCAAAACGAAGAGTTTGAAAAATTATATTAATCGAGGAATAGCATCAAGTACGAAGTGTGCTCTCACAAGTTGAAAAACAGAATTGGAATCATACATTCTTCTGGAAGAGGATAGTAGACGCATCCGAGTTAATTGTTTGGAAATAATTTCTATCATACTTACGAAGAGAAGAAGATACGGTATGGAAAAGGAAAATTGCGAGACGTACTCGGGAGCAACGTGAAATTTCATGCGCAATTTCATACGCGAAAGAAAACAGAGTAAACAGAAAATCGTATTACCAAGTAAAATGATTTCGAAACGGAATAACGTTCTCTATTGAGATGCGGAAATACCGTACAAATAACCGGGATGTTTGCATAGGATGGGGACACCGGGCGAAATTCATCTTTTCAGATGTTTCCCGGTACACCGATAGTCGTGGTCGAGAGGAATGAATTAAAAAAGAGGCGAAACCAGAGAAAGAAACAGAGAAAGAGAGAGAAGGTAGAAATCTGTGGGAAGAAGACAACGAATGTCGTCTATGCAAGTCTCGCAGCGACGATCTGAGTTTAGGTTATATTACATAAAAATCGTAACAAAATAATGAAAATATTATTCGTTTCGCAACATTGTCAATCCTATGTATGTATAATGTACGCGTACGCAGTACAGTGAACAGTTTCTTGGTAAATTAGGGAACTTAAATCGAGTAAAATTGATAGTACGTTTCTTCGCTGCGAATCGTTACAAATATCCCGCTAATTGTAAAAAAAATAGAAAATGCTCAGAATTAGTTTTGCTGATTTTACGAATAAAAAGCTCAGAATTAAATGGTCACCGTCGCAATAGAATATTTCTGCTACGAATCGAACCTAAACATCGTCCAACGAAATTAGAAATTCGGTTGCTTGTAAATCACGATCCAGTAAAAATTGAAGAACCAAGAAAAATCGAGGAAGACAAATTAAACAAAGGAACAGAAATCGATGGTCGATTCGGACATTCTGGGATAAATTTTCGAGATTTGGAAGCTTCCCGAGCAACCAATTTCTTTCACTCGTGAAGTGCGCATTGTTGGCACCTAGAAGCGCGTCGTGTCTTTGGGAAGGAGACGGAGAAAGATCATCGACGTTGAGCATCGTATGCGAAGGTGGGTGCAGATAAGCAGAGAAGGGACACAGGCTGGGGAACGAGGAGTCGAGGGAGAGAAGAAAAACGAAAAGCAGGAAGAGGCGAGGGTACCGTAGTGAGAGGCGGAGGATCCTGACCATACGGAGGAGGGCAGAGTGCGTTTGACCGTCCGCTGGACGAGGAGGAAGCGACCCGAGGATGATAAGAAAAAGAAAAGGATCGGAGGTGAACAAAAGGTGGCGGTCAGAGAGGTGAGCAAGTGCATCATATCCGGGAGGGAAGGTACGAAATAAATTCGGCAACGATGCTTGCTTATTGATGAAGAAAATTCAGCAAGGTATAAGGCTCGTGCATCTTAAGAATTTGATAGATCAATACCATTCGTTAAATTTTGATATATCGTTAATTAACAATCGCATTAAAGAATATGCCTGGTATAAAATACGTATATTGGATGCGAGGAAGATTTAAAACGAAGATATTAAATAGCTTTATTAAATGTATTCTTTGTTATTTGCCATAATGCATAACTGGAATATTTGTGACACTTTTCTAATTGAGTTGAAATTTTGGAATAAGTGCTATGAAAATTGATGGAAACGTAAACTTGACATTTGGGGCAGATTAAGAACATCCTTTTGGTCCATCCAGGAAATTTTTTAATGTACAAATTATTTCAAAAGAAATGGTAAACGTAGAGACCATGGCAGTTTCCAAAAGAATATGGCTAATTCGTGGCACACGAAACAACCTTTATATTATCCATATTTTATTAGAACCTAAGCCTACATAGAGAAGCAGCGCTAAAGTGGTTAATTAGAGGAAAATGGTAATTTAACGTGTGTTAACTTTCTGATTTTACTCGTTTAATGAAGTACCAACTTCCGGCAACAATCGTGAGTCAATGATAGTCCATGTGACACTGAACCTGTCAAGAGTCACGCTTGAATAAACTATCTTGTCATAAGCTCTCTCTCTCTCTGTTTAATCAGTCATATTTTTCAAATATCGTTTTATCTAAACTACGATCTACGAAAAATCCAAACTTTCTCCTATAAGCTCAGGAATTTGAATTGATCAGGCTCGAAATAGAATCGCATTGGGATACAAGGTTGATGTAAAATGAAGGTCGCGAAACACGAGTTCCCAGGGAAAATGAATTGCTGTAAAGTTTTACTCAGTCTAATACGTTCTCTACTAACGTCATATACTTCAACGATAGATTAATAATGAAACAAATGAACATACAATTGACGCGTTCGACGTTCGTTTACACAAAAGCAAATCTCAGACAGTTATCATTTCTGAGGAAAGTAGAATATATCGTCGTACATTGTCAGAAAGTACAAGCAGCAAAACACGATCTGTGGCGAAAGTTCTGTTCCAGATATTAATTCGTTAGACGTTAATCGCGCTACCTGAATGCCATTACTCGAAAGCAATTTACTAGTGCAAACCTGTTGGTCACGTGACTTGAAATATTATTCTTTCAATTTTCCACGCTTCTTTTCAGTAGTCAAGTTCACTTAACGCATTGATCGATCACGAGTAGATTCGTGTATTCGTGCACAAAATGCAAAACGAAATGATGACCAGCCACGAACGAGCTCGTGTTTTCACGGACGAAGTTAAATCGTCAGTTTTTTTTTTTTTTCATAAAATAGCCGGTGGCGCGCGTTAAATTTTGCATAAAATAGCCGGCGGCACGTGTTAGTTTCTGCACAAACCAGCAACGTTGTTAACTCTCAGTCACTGGAATACAGTAACTTGGCTGCACAGACGAAGCTTGAGAATCACGAGGAAGAAAGCGCTAGGCCGATCCAAACGGAGAAGATTCCCAAAGGAGCCAACCTGAGAACACGAAGGACTGAAAAAATTGACACGCTACTTAAATCCAAAACGCTAATTACTCGAAGCTCGGCAAAAAGCGTATCCACGAGAAAAAGGGTACGTACAGAAAGAAGAAGAAAAAGATTCGAAGAGGCGATTCTGAGAGGAGATCAGAAAAGAAGAAATGGAACGGCGAATCGTTCCTTGGGATACACGCGGACAAGGAAGAAAAGAGTCTGTACAGAAACTCCTTGGTCTGAGAGGAAACGAGTATCTTGGTTCAACGGAAGAAGAAGAAGAAGAAGAAGAAGAAGAAGAAGTAGAAGAAGAAGAAGAAGAAGAAGAAGAAGAAGAAGAAGAAGAGAAGGAAGAACAGGAGGAAAGAAGGGAGCCAAGGTAAAAGGGAGACGTGCGAGAGAGGCGAGGGGACGAGGTCTGGGTTGGGTAAGGTGAGGGCTTCTACGGGTGAGTACCACTCACTTCATTGACTCGTGCGTACGCCCGCACGTCTGTCAGTCCATCCTCACTCACTCGATCCTCGCCTGGTCTCGTAGCCGCTCTACAGAGGCCAGTTCTCTCCTCCTTCGAGAGTTGCACGCTTATCTCATCCACGTCCTCGTCCTCGTCGTGGTGTACGACTTCAGGTAAAGTCGAGGTCGATCAGTAGTCCAGTCAATAACGTGCTTCCCTACGTTTGCTCGGTTTCGATCGATCGACATCGAATCGTAGTATCGTGGAAATCGTTGGAAAGTCTACTTTCGTGGGTGGATGTCGGCTAGCAGAAAGAACAGGATGAGCCTGGCCAGCTTGGGAGCAATCCTCGCCTTCCTGCTGCTTTTCATGCTTCACACCTCATGGGCCAGGGCCAAACCTCAGCAGATCAAACCTGGTGAGTAGTTTCTATTTTCCTTTTTCTTTTTTTTTTTCTAAATTAAGTTTGGTTAAAGTTACTAAAGACAATCTTATTACCGGTGAACTTTTACGAGTCACAAGCAGCGCAAATTTAATAGCGTTAATAAATCGTTTTGCGTAAGATTAATCGAACGAGTGTTCGTTTTTTCGATTAGTTTTATTTAAGGTTGTTAGGGAATCGTAGTAATTTTATCGATGAAATTGTAGAACTCGCGCGTTACAGCTTTATCACCATCCATTAATTATCTTTGTATGACATAGTAGCAAGTTTGATAACGAAGGAAATACGATCGTCTTTCTCCATGCAAAATATAGAATCTATCATTTTTAAAATATTGAAAAATGGAAAAGTGCTTTTATGTTCTTAATGAATATAACAAAAAATTACTACTTTTATTACATTTTTTCCATTACATTCTTCACGAATCCTATCGAAATCCTAGACGAAATGTCCTTTTCCTAATTGTATCCAGAAAACAAAATTGATGGAAGTTCGATTTCCAAGTAACTCGATTGTCGTATAAAATTCGGTTGTATTCGAACCGAACACTCCACTCAACATACGATAAGCAAAGAACGCTTCTCGGATATCACCTTCGTTCCATTTTGGCGAACCGTACTTCGCTGCGTCGAGGGATTGATTAAAACGCGGCTGATCTGTAACGAGGGAAGTAATACTTCCTCGTACGCGTAACCCGTTCATTACGGTTTAGAGTTTATCGCTGACGATCAGACCGGCGAAAAAGAGAAAGAGCAGAAGAGGGACGAAGAACAACGAAACGCTATTGTTGGTCGCTATATCGATCGACTCTTGGTGAAAGAAAGTCTCTCTAACCGGTGTATCATCTGCAGATGTCAGAAACGAAAGCACGCGTGTATACGCGTTTTCCCACGTCGTTCGTCGTGGGAGCACTCGAAACACGCCATTGTTCGATACGTGGATCGTTCGTTGCGCAATTCCTGCGGATCAGGGTTAACGCACCGACACGATTACGTTACCAGAATCCATCCGCGGGTCGATCGATCGATCATATACGTCGTGATCGATCGTGTTCCGGATTTTTTCGAGGTTCGGACAACACGATCCGTTTGTCCTTTTCGGCGCGAGGACCGACTACCTGGCCAGATAGGGTGATCCAGTTGATCTTTGTATCTAATCTGGCAAACGGAAGTTCCTTCGTACGATAGAGATTATTTTGTGCGCTTTGGAACTAAAGGCTCCAGAGAGATTACGCTGACATACAAAAGTATTTGGCCATTTATCATAAAAAACTTTTATTTCTATATCGCATGTGTCATATAAAATGTTTTGAAATTTGGTTAGCGTCGTAACGATATACCACTGTCACAATTATATTAACAAAATTTGGGACCAGTTTGTATATAAAAGTTACGAGTTATTTATTGCGGAAATTAGTATGTTTAGGTACTCGTACCAGCTTCTCGATGGTATTTTTTAAACACACGATACCAACAAAGATTCGATCTGCAGTTGGAACTGACGATTCTTTTCGCTTGTACTTCAAATTTTAATACGTGAAATCAAGCGTTACTTCGGGGAAACGAAGTATCTCCAGAAACTGTTTTGTATCAATTAAAACCTTCGCTTTTAAAGCTTGAAAGAGCGAACTGGTTAATTAATGGAAACGTATTTAGACCGATTCGCGTGGTCGATGCAAATTACGCCATTTCCTTCTTCTCTCTTTTCTATTATCGAATCGAAAACCGAACGCGCGTTACTCGATCTCAGGTAGAACTTTACGATCGTTTCTCGTTTGCTTCTCCAACTTTCGATCCTCGGCTAACGATCCAGGGGAATCGTCGTTTGAATGTTCAACTAAGGGCACCGTGTGCAGTTAAGCGTCGCGAATGTCCAAGAATAGTTGGCTCAACGATAGGACCAAGTCAGGAGGCCAACAGGAGTTTACGTACCTTAGCAGACCGCACGCTTTCGGCGTTATACGGCCGCTGTAAATGTCTAAGAACTTTAGCTGTTTCGCTCGTGTCGCGTTCGTCCCCTTCCGGGACGCGGAATTATTGTCTCGCAACGAGCCTCGCGTTCGCGCCCGCGCGTCTCAAACTTCTGCGGAAATATATTATTTCAAGCCGCTCTGTATGCTCTAGAAAGCGTTATGTCTTCTGGTGCATTCAGGACTCTGTTGGCTCGCCGCAATGGAATATCCAGAACAACGAGGGAATTTTGTAAATTATCGAGTCAAATTATTGTTTGGTCGAGTCAATTATTGGATGTTGATACGGTGACTGATTTTAAGAGAAATTTGCTAAATATTCTCTATGGTATTTGAGATTTTTCCAATTTTTTTAATACCAATGTAGTATCAAAGTTCGTGTACTTAGTTGTCGTGTACTAGTTTATTTGTCAGTTAAACAGAGCATGTTACACGTTTTTGATAAGTACTATCAGTCGCCAGAGTTTCCGAGTTTAATAATTTCATTTCCGTTAGTACAGTCGCTCACATAAAGATGGTATCTTGAGAGCATTTAGCGAAAGAATCTACGTTTAACTATCTAACGAAATGATCTAGTATCGCATCAAATACTCCACGTTCCATCGTCTCCGAGCTGATGCATATCGGTTCCTGAAACGCTGCGACGTCGAATCCGACAGCTGTCCATCCTGTTCCATCGTACGACACCTATCTATGTGTACCATCGCAAGAAGCCACAAACATCGCAAGACCTTTCATTCCTCTAATTCCTTCGAAAGGTCCTTCCACAACAATTTCCACCATATATTTCCGTCTACGTTCGTCGAAACCTTAAAATTTGCTCGTTCCATCGCTCGAGGTGGATGGACAAGAATATACTAAATTAAGACTGATTCCTATCAGTCCAATTAGAACTCGTTTCATTTTTCTAATATTTAAAAAACAAACATTACGTCCTATTTTTTTAAATAAACCTGCGTCGTGAAATAATTGTATCGTTACCTCGTGCTGTTTATCATCATTTCCAGTACACCCGTTACAGAATCTTTCATTTCCGTAATCGTCGACTTCAGCGTTATTTCCGTAACAGTCGCTTCTGTGATATTACTCTTAGGGAAAATTGTCGTGCGATTTTCAAAATCGATATCACGCTTATTTGTACGATCGACCCTTGCGCCAATTATTCTACAAATATTTTGTCCTAAAACGATCCAGCCATCGGAGCACGAGCATTAACAAACTCGAAGACATATTCTCCACCCAACTGTGAACCACGTTTTTTCTCCCTCTTTTTCTTTCTGTTTTTTAGCCGTCACTCATCACGCACGAAATCCGCGCGTCGTTCACGGTACTCGTCCACTCGATCTTTCGCGAGATTTCACCGGTTTTTCTCCGACGTCCATTATCTCTCGCGACGTCCTCTCTTTTCCCCTCTCCCCTATCTCTCTCTCTCTCTCCCCTTTACTCGTGAATCCGCCCTTACTCGAATTGGATCTCGTGTGTCCCGTTCCCTCGACGATGGGCTAAGTGATTCTCTTCTGTTCCTATCCGAACGATCAGCCGATTCTTGGCGAATGAATCTTACATGGTACGTCCGAATCAGGCCTGGATCTATATATCATTCTCGCTGTAAAACTGTACCAGATCTTCCCAGTCCTCTCCTCTACTCTCCTACTCCCGGTCTCTTCCTATTTTAGAATGATTCCGTGCCAAATGCCGGATACGCTGCCGTCCACCGATATGGAACTATCCCGGTTTATTGGAGGTGGCGTATGCAGCCAAACATCTGGCTCACGCGAGATATATCGCCGGATCCAGCGAAGATTCCGCCGGATGTTTCACACCGGTTAGTTTTTAACTTGGTTGGCCAGGCTGTCATTGATTCTGAGATTGAGATCTTACGAGCACGAAATTCTCAATTGGGATAGGTACACACGCTACCAGCCATAAGAATATCAACAGTTTTATTCGGAGACTTATTTATTTATTGGAAAGTTTATTTATTTATTGGAAAAGAAATTTTAATCCGTTTAGCATTTTGTACGACGAGGCTCACGGTAAGAAATTTAGGATATACCAACGAAATGAAATTGTATGTTTTTCTAACGTGTATTTTTATTTGCTCGTACGTTTCTTCTTCTTTCTTTTTTCGTATATTTGTTCTTATACACGTGTTCCTTTATTGCTTGATATATTCGTTTCTTTTATTCATTCGCACAGTTATTCTTCTTATGTCTGTCATTTTACTCGTTTATACATATATTCTTTGTGTATAAGTCCTCTTACATTTTGTAGGATTATCAACATACCGATTGATTAATAATCATCGAGATATGCGTTTTTCCGTAGATTTATTAACGGAGCGCGTAAATCTATGTAAACTAGGATTTCAGCTTTTAAAGTCGAGTTTCTCTACTCGGATCGGTCTCGGTTCAGCAGTTTTCTTCATCTCCTGACATCCTTCATGCAAGTGGCCAAAGTTTTAATAGGAAAGACGTCGCGAGATAAATTATATCGACCTACGTTTAGGATAATTATGAGAGGAAGGTCGTGTATCGTGGCTGATGCTCGCCTCCGTTATTCATTGATCTTAGCTTTTCCATCAATCTTCCTTTCGATTTGTATGCTCTATTTAGTATCAATGGTACATACTTGCAACGTTGCTATCAGGTTTTGGCTTTATGAGAAGTCAAATTGAAATTCTTCTCCTACTTTTCCGCTTCCAGTATCTTCAATTTAATTTTTATCGTTATTTTCGTCTCCTACGCTCAACATTAAGAGCAACAAAATTTTCATTCGGCTCTCTTAATCATGCAAATTTATGTTTACCTTTTCCATACGAATTATTCAAAAACTCGATTAATAGATTATTAATTTTCTATTACCTCAAACATAAAAAAATACTTTCAATTTTTGGAAATTAAAAACATTGCAAAGGAACCTATTTACCAGCAAAGCTGATAATTTTTACCAATTTTCTCTGATCGGTCGTTTTAAAAAACTACCTCGAGTTTCTTAAATATGAAATAAATTCATCCCCAATCGCGAAACATCTTTCTTATCGAAAACAAAGTAAATGTCTCACGAATAACAGGGATATTCTCTCGAATATCTCGGAACAAGATCGCTATTCTTAGACCACGATGAACAGAGAATTTTCGAGTTGGCCAAGCCCGGATAGACAAGGTCGAAAACGAGCTTTCTAGCTTAATTAACGCGCCCGCGGGACTCTCCTTGTTACGGTTCTTCGTCCTGATAGAGCCACTTCTGGCCCGTAATGCAGCCAAGCTGGACGACGCTTCTTGCGTCCCGATGCCACTCCGCAAAGTCTGTCGCATAATATAACGCGTTCGAACGAAGTTCGCGGTCGTTTCGATCTTACTCGACCCGGTTTTTCTACCCTCGAATCGACACTCGACCTCGATGAACTGTCTCCCTTTGCTGGTTCCACGGGGAACAAGAGTCCTCAGAAAATAGCTTGGTCGAGCTTTTGCACGTAAATACCGTCGCGATGACGATAAGAAACGCTACTGTCGGGTTAACTTGGCGCTAACTTGATGGGCGAGATTTTGGTTAAAAGCAGGAAAGTTTTGAGAGGGAGAATTAAGTAAAGAAAGTAACGTCGGTGCAGAAGAAAGGCGATTCGCTGTTTTCTCCAATTCTACGTTTCCTTATGTTTATTCTCGCTTTCCCTCCAAGGGTCCAAGTTTCTTTGGTGATTAATTTTTTTCTATTCCGAAGTTTCCTCTGACCAAATGTATTTAACTCGCGAGGATAGAATTCAATGTTCTGTTCATATATTTTTTCTTACTCCCGTCAACTTAAATTTAATTGATCGGGTTTTGTCTGACTTATAACGTAGAATTTTATTTTTATGTGTACGTTGTTGTAAAAATTCAAAAAGCGTACCTAATATCGATTATTTAGTTTCTTCACAATTTGTAAAATCAAAGTTTCTGATGAAACCGCATCGAAAACCGCAAGAATAATTTTCGTTCTTAACTCTCGACATCCTTTTCCTGTGCTTCGTTCGTGTATCGTCCACGCATTCCATGAAAACGCAGGTGGGGAGACAGGAAGGGGAATAAATGGCGTCCTTGGTCCCCTTGTAACGACCAATTAATACACTTTCGAACGGGTTTTAACCGTGGTTAATAGTTTGAAAGGTATTCTTTTCACTTTCCGCGGCCGTCATGGTCGTCTTTGACATTGCGATCGGCCACGGATGGAATGGAAATGTTCATTTTCATAAAATAAAAGTGGCGTGGCCGGTTTCGCAGCTGCACACGAGGGCAAATATCGAATAGGAGACGGAGGCCTCTGATCTTTCCGCGGTTCTCTGTATCGATTCCATTCATGCCAGATTAAGTTTTAATCGAACATACTGGCCGCGTCGTTCTTACGCCATTTCGATTCTGTCATCTTGCCAGCTTTTGGCGAGCTTCCACGCTGCTTCATTGTTAACTCGTCTAACCGGAATGAATCTTCGAAACCTAATTGAAACGAAGAAAATTATAAACGCGACTCTCCGTGTGAAGTGCTGTATCGGTTTCTTTCGAACGATTTTCTAAATTCAATTGCTTATTTGCGTCTCGACGAATTTTGTATATTTGTTGTAATCTTGGTCTTAGGAATTTCGAAATAATTTATTGTAAAGTTTTGTTGCTTCAATGATTTATTCATCTACACGCGCGAACATAGATACATTTTTACATACGATTTATTATGCGAGTTTCAATAATTTAATACGTTTAAAATTTCATCAGCAGATACATTCCAAATTTCAACATTTATCTTTAATTCTCATTAATATATTTAAGCTTCCATCGATGTTTACATATTCTTAATTTACGATGGAAATCCAGTTCTACGTCGTGTAATTCCTACCAGGGCATCCCTTGATTCGTTTACACTGCGGTATTCCGCTAAGTCCATTCGCGAACTTTTAATTATTAAATTTAATGTTTTGAGATACTGCTTGCAACCTAATTTGAACTAAACCCTGACCAATGTTGCTGATTATTTTAATTCCTCAATTAACACCAACATCAATATATACTCCAACAATTCCTGCCGATCGAATTCTCAATTTTTCAACTCAACACGTTCGATTTTATTTGTCACGCTCTAAGACGAACTTCTCGAGTCTCGAAGATCGTCAATCTTGCGTCCAACCTTCAAATAAAATCACCTGTGAAAATCACAAAGCAAATGCCATTCCAGCGGCATTTGCCATTCTATATCGACCGTACAAACAGCGAATCGCCTGAAAAAACCCAAAGAGGAAAAAAAGAGACGAATAAAGAAAGAAAGAAGGAGGGAAAGACGAGGGAAGCGTGAAAGTTGCAGCGAACGTGTTGCAGTGAGTGGTAGGTCGACGATTTCCTGGTGCTCCATGGTCACCCGGTATATACACGTACACGCTACTGCGTCCAGGCTAATTACCCGTACCGAGAACACATAATAATGCCAGCTAGTGGAGGGCCGGCCTGGAAAAACTAGTACAAAGTATCCGTCGTGTCTCTCTGTGTTCACGGCTAAGCTGCACGTCGTAATCGTGAATGAGCTCGGTTCTTGTCGCTCCTCTGACTAAATGCCAGCTGATGGTCGGATGGCATGTTTACCTCCGCGATCGGCTGAGAATCTTGCCCTGCTTTTTCTGACGTGTACACTCATCCTTTCTTTCCAGATATCTTCGTGTAGATGCTTGGTCTTTTAATCGGCAGACTTCGATAAAGAATTTGATAGGTAGGGAAGATAGATTAGGTACAGTCATCGTGACGCATGATTTCGTCGATCAAATCTATCGGCAAGGACGATGAACTCGTAAAACGGGATCAAGTTTTCGTCGCTTTTAATTGATTATTACGAAACGCCGAAGTATTATCCTTTTAAATTATACTTTTCGCAACGTAGTTAGAGAAGGCACAACTAAAATTTTAGTCGATTAAATCTTGTCAATGATTTTGATCGCAAATAACTTAAACTTCCGCACTGTCGAATTTCGCAAATTTCCTGATATCAATAAAAATTTGTAATTTACCACTGCGGATTGGATTTGCAATTCGAAAT
The DNA here is from genome assembly GCF_905332965.1 of Bombus pascuorum. Lineage (NCBI taxonomy): Eukaryota > Metazoa > Arthropoda > Insecta > Hymenoptera > Apidae > Bombus > Bombus pascuorum. The sequence continues at coordinate 4,953,958 of NC_083490.1, forward strand.
TTTTGCATTGGATAAACGCAAGATTTTGAAGAGAAATTATCCTCCGGCTTTGTTCGATGTTTCATTTTTGTTAAGGTCGAGGTTGACTGATCGAAGAACGAGAAATAATTAAAGGTGTAAGTATAATGTACAAGTATAACTTTATGCTGATTCGGATCCTTGCTCTCTTTGTGTTACTAGACAATAGAATGATAGGAAGCGCGTTCGTATATTTATAGCAAAAGGACATTACCAAAAAAGTTAAGCTTATAGCTTGGGTTAGCGGCTACAGGGAACATAAATAGAAATTTGTTTATTAATCCTTTTGTTCCTAAACTTAGCAACCCAAAACATAATGCATACTCAAGGGTACAATAATATGCACTGCTCCTTATTTAGAATGTTTCTGCGTAATAGCAGTCTCCAGGTCACGGATATATATAAATAGAGATGTAGAGTTTTTCTTGAAGCTACTTCAATAATTTTTATTGCTGAATTTATTAAATAGACTTTAGTAGACTTGACTAGATTTGATTATTATATTTGACAAAAAATCTGTCGAGGTTACGACCGATTACGATTGAAAAGAGGGTTGCGCTGGTAATTTCAGAAGCGATTCACAGAAACGATCGATCGCGACAAAAGCACACACGATGTACTGCGAGAACGTTGGACAAGTCTCGTTTAGTGATTCATAAAGCTTTGATCATGTTAATTGCGCACGATCGAATGGCCCTGGACCGGAGGCCGTTTACGTGACAAGTTAGGCGTTTCGACGTTGAAAATTAATTCGGAACAGGGGACGGTTCAATCCCGCTGCCGTCCAGAATACATTTAATTATAAATTTGCCGGCGCGTGTGACGGCCGTCCCGATATATTGATAATTAATATAATAATTAATACCGGCGGAACATATTACGAATTTTAGCGAATCGCATAATCGCATGTAGCCGCGAAACGTGCCAGTGTATTCGTTTTCTCAGCGACGATTATTTCATTCTGAACAATTTTGGTCGGATCTGTTACTGATTTATTTCCTAATACAGATGTAATTTTGTTATTTTAATCATTTTTGGATATGTTCTGCGCTAATAAGTAATCGTGCGATTCCTTAGAAAAAAGTTCTTAAGTAATTACTATGCTTAAAGAAAGCTGGGATAATAAAAAATTAGGATATTATGTAGGATTACTCGAACTATACCTCGCAATTAATTATACTGATACAAATTTGCATAAATACCAGTCAGCAGTCTATTATTTATCAAAAAACTAGAATCGATCGCTCGGAGATACGTGTTTTGTATTCGTAATCGTATTTCAACAATATCGACCATTAATTCTCGCCATCGAAACCACTTAAAAGCTGCCCTCAATTCGATTACTCAAACTTCGTGCTAACTTAAGAAACATTCGAATCGATTTCTACTCTGTTCGGCGATTAATCGTTTCACCCTTTCTTTTCTTCCTTCCTGTTCAAAAAACAACAAAGCCATTACTTTTCGCTAGCCTTTCTCTAATTCGACAAATCGCTATCGATAATAATTTAGTTGCAGGGCTTTAGCTTGTATTTGGAATTGTAGGTATTTATTTTATATCGTGAATATGACAGGATACGTAATTAGCTGTATTTTAGCGTAATTAACACGTTTATTGTGAACAACATCGTAAATCCACGTCCATGTACATACAAATATTCGTAATTCTACATATATATACGTACAAGCGTAGAAATGACGCGTATGACACACGTTCGAATATGTAGGTAACGGAAAATCCTTCTGTAATTTAATAAATCACTCGCAATATCAATATACAGTCCTCCATAACATATAAAGTGGTCGCAACAATAATTTAGCTCCTGGTTCAGGTACCCATAGACGATCAAAGAATAAGAGTAAGGACGAAGGAAATATGACCAGTGACATCGACGCGAAATTCGAACGTGTTCTATGAAAATTCGTAAAACGAACGCTCGTTCATACCTGATCGGACTTTGGATCGATCGAATCGTGAAACCGACCGTTTTTCTCCTTGTTTTCGCGCGAATCCCTCTCTTTTGCCGCAATATAGCATGTAGAGTCGAAGCGGTCTAACCAATCTAATTAGTGCGATGTATACTAAAGCGGCGACCGGCTTCTTTAAAATTCGTTCGAAGAACGCGAAAACGCAGGCGGACTATTTATAAATCTGTCGGGTTTCATCGAAGACGGCCGCGATTAAAATGCCGTCGAGCTCGTTGACGAATCGGTCGGTGAATCAATTAAATCCGTTCGCCTTCTTGGCGTATGACAATGATCGAATCGCACGGTTGTTCTTCATCTCTGATGGATTGGAAATTTATCTACCTTGTTTTAGTGGTTTCAAGCGTTTAACGATTAAATAACGAGCGACCTTTTATTTTTTATTATTTCGATCACATATTGTTTCCATCCCATCACAAGTTACGTGATTCCAAATCTGTTCCTCCTTAATAATCTTCCCCTATAACTATAGATCAATTATTTACTTTCAATTAACAATTCGTTAATCGTGCAAACATGATTACTTCTGTGTATAAAAGCGATTACTCTAATCTTCTTATTTCTCTTCTCTTCGTAATATATTACGCAAACGTATAAATTCCAAGACACGGCAAACATTTATTCGATTACGATCAGCATTCGCAACGTGATCTTCAACGTGATTCGATCGGCTCTAACAACGCACTTTAGATCAAAGGATCTCTCTGAATCCGCGATAAAGTCGATGGCGACTTAATTATCCATCTTCGATTAGTCGCTCTTCCTAGGCCATAACGACCATCGCGAAAGATCGAATAAGAAAGCGTTCTTATTCATCGTTCGTTGGATTTCTATTTCGCTCAAAGACGAAGCTAAATGTCTCGTTCGACTGGTCAAAGAAATCATCTCTGGCTTCGGGTGATTAAAAAATTGGGACAATTGCGATTATTGCGGCCGTTTGTTTCCTTTCGACGTTCTTGTCTCGGTTCGGTGAAGAGCTTCTTCGTGGCTGTACAAGACTCTGTTAAGAACGTTTAGGAAAAGATTTGCATTGCGTTTAATTGCGAGTCACTCTTACGATCGTCAAAGGATCGATTCCACTCGGTCGATTCCTTGAAAATTAGTTGCTCGCCGAGGAAGCCTTTGTTCTGCTCGAGAGTTTCGCTATTTAGACAAGCACTTAGCTTACTGACACGATTCTCAATGCCTTTTCGAAAGCTAAAAATTGCAAGTATCGCGCATATTTCAGTTCTATTTGCACGTTTAAAACGATCGCTGCGCTAATAGTGTCAATTTCTCTTAAAAAAGACAAAGAAATTGGGAACACTGGACATATTGGTGTTAAATTTAACCAAGGGAAATATTTCAGCCATTAAAAACGTTCCTTGTCTTGGAAAATCAAAAAGAATGGACGCGTTGAAAATCTTAGGTCTTTGTTTAATACCAAAAACGGGTGCTTCGTTAAAGATTGCAAGATCGAAAATTAAAACAGTAGAAATCTTGAAGCTCTTCTTTACACGCTCAAAATAGTTGCTTCCATTAAGAATGTAATGTATTATAAAGGACGTTTGACGCTATTTCAAAATCCTTTATCAAGGCAGTTAATTAGCGAATATAGAGATACTTACGAATTTCGAAATCGAGATTCAGAGGACGGAATGAAGTCATAACCGTTGTTGGCCGGCATGAAATTGCACGCACGCGAGAAGGTAGTTCGTGTGCAACATGCAAACGACTTTCTTCGTCGGAAGTTAACTAGGCGTTAATTTGGTATTCACGAAACGTGGCTCGGCGAGCACACCTCGGTATGAAGGATCTGTCTACACTGGGTCATTGTTGTCCTTCTCGATTTTCTAATCCTTCCAAACCAGAGAATCATTGCAGAATATTCCAATTTCTCAAGTTATTTCTTTATCCGATTCGTATCTTCCTTTTAGATAAAAATTTCGAATTTATACCGTATGTTCCGTATGACAGTACTTTAATGTCAATAAAAGTCAAAGTTAATTTCATGAAAAGTGTCCTACATATTTTTAATATTCAAATTCAAGGCAAAAAGTCTAACATTACCTGCTATTAAAAATACACTCTTAAATTACTTGACTGCTTTCTCGTATAATTACACGCGTTACACTGCCGCTCATAAACTTACCAGAATCCTAACATCAAACGTTAGTTCCGCTAAAACAGGTTTTCAATAAAATCTCCGAAACGTACGCTATAGTTTATTTTTCTTCGCAACAAGCGTCGACTTAATTTCGCGAGTGCGACGTCCGTTTATGCCTATCCTAACTATACTAAGCGTGGTTTGTGTACGATAATAGCGATATCCTTTAGAGGATATAAACAAATCTCTCCAGAGAATGTAAAAAAGTCGCAAAGTTTAGAGATATTCGGGAGGAAACACGATCACAGTCGAACTGTTATCCAAACGTTCGCGAAAGTCGTGGGACCAGTTTCGTCGAAAGCGACGCCGCGCCGGCATACTCGAACGAGAGGAGAGGATCTCGAGCCTGGGCAGCCGGAGAGGTATATTACGTAACATTTCTGCCGATCAAACGATCCAACTGTCCGTCCGTGAGCGGAATTCTTGCTTGCTCGGCGGCGAGGTGGTTACACACTTGGTGAATAGTCACGAGATGTTCGCCGTATGGCGGTCGTATAATTTCAAAGACCTTAAGGCTGACCTGAGTCAACAAGAACAAGGGGCAACCAAGTGGGGAACGTGGGAAGCGAAGTGTGGACAGAGAAACTGGCGAACGCGTTTGAAATATTCCGCGATGATCTACCGGTTCCGATCCACCAATTTATAGTTTTCTATTCGTGAAAATTATGCTCCATTAAATCGTCGGCACCGCTTTCATTTAACACCACTTTCGATCGTCAATTTTGGGAGCTTGAAATTTAAACGATGGCCGCACTCTGTTTTTTCGTCAAATGATGTTACAAATTGTTTATTACATCGGCAATTATTTTCCCTGGCAAGATACAAGTTCTGTATAAAAATGTTTCTCTGTTTAATGTTTCTTATATTTGCAATGTTTCAAGGGTTAGAAGCTGTTATAGCTTGATACATTAGGTTTTCGGGAAATTGTCTTTCTTTTACAGACACGTCTTTTACAACGATGTATCTTTATGCAAACATGAAACCTAAACCGTCGAACGTTGTGATCTTTATTTTGATAGAACAAAATGGATCATACGTAATTCGATAAAATAATATAAAGCGGAAAATGCGTATCCATTATTTCCTTATAAAAAGAAAGAAACTTTTCGGACGACCTAATATATATATCGAACTATTATTGATTTTTGTATAATACAGTCAATTGGATATTCAAAATTTATTTCGCTGTTATTAAAAGAAAGATGTCTCGGACGATTATTAACTCGAAAGATTCTTGACTTTTATAAGCGGTGGCACCAAGAATTCTTAATTCCCGTTATCTTATTCAATGGCATCATTTCATACACGCATTTGGTCCGCGATTTCGATGAAAACGCGCCTCTCTCGTGTTTTTCGTCGGGGCATATAATATTCCGCAGCTTGCGTACACGCGTGTGCAATGGTCTCTGCAAAATAATTCGAGAAAGCGCGGTTTGCATAAAGGATAGGCGGATCGTGTTTGCCCGCAAACATCGGGCGAAATACTTGATTTCCCTCTACCCTTTAAACAAACCGCTTCTCCTCTCCCGTTATTCTGATTTCTCATTCGTACCGAATCTTCCGCAAACGGCGGGTCGCGGGGAAAGAAAATCAAACGCGGGACCAGCCGCAGAAACAACAACGACGAAGAAATCTGATCGATATTCGATAAAACGCGAGATTCGTTCTCGCCGGTTATGCCCGGGGTTGAACGATTGTTCCTCAGCCCCTTCTTTTCGCTTTCGATTCTTCTGATCCTTGCGAGGCCGCCAGGAATATTTACTCGCGGTAAGGAAAACGCCTCCAACCATTTCCTCTCGCTTCCTTCTCGTGTAATCTTCTTCTCAGTCAGCAATTGCGCCGGTTACCTTAAGGATTTTACGGCTCGTTTTAGTCGACTTCCCGTTTCGGAAACTTGATATCGTGATATGGAATCGAATGTCTGTTTTACATTGTGAATATAGGGATAGATAATTGGTTGGATTTTAGCATATTCCAACTTCGCGAATGAAGTTTTTAATACAAAGATTAGATCACGAGAGAGTACATGTTTGATGGTTTTCTTGGTTTAATGTATTTTGCGATTAAGAAGAAGTATCTTCCATCTTTAAGAAGGAAGAAACTGTTAGGCTGAAGGATGTAAGTCCTTTAAAAATAGTCGATAAGTTTTGTGTTTGTACAAAAGATTTGTACAAAACCGACTCTTAGCAAAATTCCAGTTTTTATAGTCGGTGACTATATAAAAAATCACCTAGTATCCGTCTATGGTTCTCAGCTTTTAATGCCAATTGTCACGTATGCTGTAATCGCGGAGAAGTTGAAACGCGACCACAACACGTCGAGTTAATCTACCGAAATCTTTAATTTGAAATTGAACAGGCGAAACGTGTCTCTAAAAGCCGGAAACTAACAAAGAGGAGCTTTAATTACCTCGTCGGAGAGAAAATATTTTTCCTCTAATTACCTACTAATGAACATATGTACTTGTGCTAGCATCAGCGAAACGCGCTAGTTGGACCACTTAATTTTCTTCGCTGTATATCTGACATTCATCGCGCTAAAGAAGTATATAATTCCCTAATATTCGGATTAAAATTAAAATCACGTGAAAATTAATTGGATATCAGAGAGAAAGAGAGAGAGAGAGAAAAGAATAAAGACTCGCGCGTATCGCGTAGAGTATTATAAAGCGTAAAGGAACGACAAGCTGTTTCCGAGTCGTTGGACGCTTTGTTCAGCCCCCTTGAAAGCCGTCAGTGGAACTGGACGCTTTAATTCCTGCCGGCAGCGGGACCACGCTGTAAATTAAGTTCGAGCGCAACGATTTCTCTTCAACAACAAATCACCACCATCTTTTGAATTACTACAATGGTAGGTGGCCATAATTTTCGGGCTGCTGGATGGGACTCGCGAGGCCAAAGTTCCTTCCGTTCCAACTTCAGCCCACCTCTTCCTCCATCCTTGTGTACACATACACTCACGCACATACACGTACGCGTACATACACATGCTACGATAACGAACGATCGTCGATTGAAGCTGTTGCTGAAGTTTAAAGTTTCTTCTTGTACATCTGTGTAACTTGGACCGAGCTTTTTATACTACGTTTCTTAATGTTTCTTTTCTCTATGTTTATTTCTAGTTTGGCTTGTACTTTTCGCTTTAATTGCGTGTCGAGTTTCAAATTGTTAGGAGGTCGATACTATTACGGGATTGGCCGGATCGAAAAGTGGCACAGTATCGTGTACATAGTTGAAAAGGTAATTGGACACTCGAGGAAAGTTCCAGTTTCGATGGCTTTCGCGTAACAATGTTTGTACGCTTTTCTATCATTCTCCTATGTAACAGTTAATGATACAGATGAAACGCGCTCTATATCTCCAAGAACATATTATTCCTTTATTCTCTTTCTTTCCCTTTTCTTCTTTTTTTTTTTTTTTTTTAGCAATGCCAGCTTTAAAAATAAATATCTGTAGAAATTTTATGGAATACGGAGGAAGAATATTTTCTGAAAATAATAGTAACACTGTATGGCACTCGACGGCAAGTATGTCGGCTTCGACGAAACGGTACTTTCAATAACCCTTTGTGTTCCATTGGCGCCGTCACAGTCATGAAAATTGTTTCTCGTACTGCTTTCACCAATAAAAAGGGAAGAAGAATACTATGCGAACAAATTTATAAATATTTTTGGCCTTCTTTTCGAAAGAGAAACCTTTGCTTTCAAAAAGTTACACTGCAAAAGTGTACTTATTTCGTTGGTCGAACGCGTAACAAAATTATGTTCAAGCACAAAGGCTTAATAAAGGTACTCCGATGGGAAACTAAAGCATATTTATTCCAAGCAAAGAAAACAGATATTTCATAATTTTTCCGCTTCATTTTCCTTCTTTTGAACAGCGTTTTATCATTTGATAAAATTTCATTGAAATTATCGGAAATTTGCAAAGAAAAATCTGCATACTGTCACCGATATGAACTGATTTTCGTTCGCACTTCGACTCTTAATCCGAAGGGTCACCGACCTTGCACAGTCTCGAAGGGAAACCTTTCTGCCCGTACGCGGAGCGATAACCACGCGAATTGAATCGCGTTAGTGGTCGCGGCAGGCATAAAACGCCTAATTATTCTCGGCATGAATTATTCAGTTTACAAATCAGTCAGCTGTCTAGCGGGGTCGAAGGTAGCGACGAGTTCAACGCGCCACCAGTCACGTCCGTTTGAAATTTGGTGTAGACGGACGTATCCGAAATATCGAATAACCGATCGGCTTTGATGGATAATGCAAAAACGCTCTATTTCAATGTTATATTTTGTTCAGAGCAAGTGGAAACCTTCGATACTTTCGGAGTTCTAAAGAATTATTTTCAGTCGTAAATTTCATACTCGAGATGCACGCGTAATCGTTAAGGTTTCAGAAATCTGGTGTCCGCGGTACAAAAATCGCAACGTTCGTTATCCTTACGATTTGTAGGAAAGATATTTCAGGTTCAAGAATTCTAAAACGATCTTTCTAATGCTTAAAAAATTCCTAGATGTACGAAGCTTTGGAATTTTAGAATGGATTTAAGAAAGGCGGAGATAGATAGTTAAAGCTTGAATTTCGAAAAGGAAATTGCATTTAACGCTTCGCTAGATATTTCGCTGGAGCTTCCGAACTTTGAAAATTCCTAAAACTTTCGTTTCCAATTCTTTAACATCCGCAACGCCTTCCTCGACTTGTAACATCTCTCGCAATTTAAAATCCTCGATTCGTTTACAAATCGAGTGAATTTTTTCGAATCACCGAATGGTGTAAAAATTACGGAAGAAGAAATTTTCAAACAGCAGCGTGACTAGTCGAAGGCCATCCGGCTGTAAGGAAAGCCGACATTGGTCACGGCCCGTTACATCAACTTCGCTAAAATTAACGCACGCTTTCTGCTCGTTTCTTCCTCTCTTCGCTCTATGTTCCTCTTTTTATTCCCCTCTAGCTTTTTTTTTTCTTTCTTTTTAATAAACGAACACGTTTGCGCGGTACCTGTCGCGTCGTAACATCGTTGATAAAGATATATCGTGTTAGACAGCGAGACGACAGTGACACGTAGCCAGCGCAAAGATGAAAATATTGGCCGAAGCTTTATTGACACGCCGGACAGAGAAGGTACGAGCGCGTTGATGCCCGTGCACAGCTTCCGGCCGCGCTTCCATTGATACGGAGGACGCACTTTGTTTCCGGCCGGTTTCCAACGGGCTTTTTTTATCGGTAAAGCGTTTGCGCGATACCATTAATAGGTAACTGCCTCGTACGCTGTGAAATGTTCCGTTCAACGCTCGTCGATGGGATTATCACCGATCTTTTTGTTCCTTCTATATTGGATTCTGTCTAGTTCTGTTTTATTTTCTTCTTTCTTTTTCGTTTTGTATAACGTAGTTCGCGAAATGAGCGGAGAAAATAGAAAGCGGTTGATGGGGGAGAGATTTTTAATAATTTTCAGATAGGAGGACGGAAATTGTTTTTGAGAAGAGGATAATGGTAATGGAGAATTTTATACAGACGAACCTGCATTCTGTATATTTCGTATTATACGAAACAGCTAGGGCCACAAATTCTTTTCCATATAACAGAGAATAGTATTCATTTCGTTTTATCTCTAGATCATAAGATCATCAAATTTATTAAACCAGCATTAGCAGCATTAGAACGCATAAGGATTCTCAAGAAGACCACGGATTTTTCCTTGTACGTACAATTACGTATAGGCGAGAGGGTCGCGTAGATAAGCGAAAGTGGAGGATTAAATTCCGCGAGAAGCCAACGCGAGTCGTGAGTTCCCACAATGTCCGGCGGTGAGTTTCGCGGCGATTCCCGGAAACGATTATTTGATCGATTAATTCACGTGGATGTTGGTTCGGCGAGGACCCATTGAGCGGCGCGTTAACGTCGACACGCACACACCTTTCCTTCGAGAGGGCCGTCCAGGTGTGCAGGTGAAGCCGATGCCGCGGGGTCACTCATTTATCATTGCATAAGATTCAGAACCTGTTCCGGTCCATTCATCGCCCGGTTGCTCGTATATACCTTCGAAAGTGACTCGTGAGACAGGCTACGAAAGTTGTAGCCGTGTACGTGTCTCATTGGCGTAGAATTTCATTTAAAATTTCGGTTCGTTTAAGATTTTATTCGTTTGTTCCTGCGAATTTATCATCGATGATTTCATTGGATGGAGCAACGAAGAATCTCGCACGGCATATTCATGGAATACGATGTTAATCTTTGTTTCATTTCTTTTTATTTGGTGAGATTTTACGAAAGACGTTAGAACGAGATCGAAATCTTTCGAATTTGATAGGACTGAGATAGTTTTAATTATTGTACAAAATTGAAAAATATGGTAGAGATAAGTAAAATTATGTCAATTACCAATTCTATAAACTTTTCTCTTATAACGCGAGATGGAATCCCAGTTTCAAAAAAAAGCAGTTACTGTCGTCGTGTATCAATTTTCAACTTCAGAAGGCTCCATCCATTGCTTCGTATTATACTTTCAATCGAAAATATGTTTTTCCCAATCGCGTGATAGATAGTTTCTTTTTTATTTTTTTTTAATCAAACATCACAGATTGCAATTTAATGGACATCTTCTATCAATCATCCACTGCCGCATCTATTCTATTTCTGTTTTATACTCTAAATTACTTTTTTTCTATTATCATATACCTTCTTTCAAGCCGAAAAAGCTTTTTCTTTCGACCACAAAACAAGTTTTACCTGAAATAACATTTTTCTTTATCACATATCCATTTTTATCCTTAGAAACTTTTTCCTTCCATTACACATTGCTTCTCGCACAGGCTAGCCTTTATATAATGCTTTATATCAATTTTCTAACCTAAACTACTTTTTGTTGCTGTCGCGCATCGCCTTTCAGTTTTAGAACCTTCTTCTTACATCTATTTATGTGAAATTTTAATTCACAGACATTTTCCTTCATAGCATATCGACCTCTATTTTCGAAAACTTCTGCCTCTCGTCGCACATTGACTTTCTTCTTCTACCACGCGTAATCGCGTGCCAATTTTCAATTTTAAAACCTCTTATATTCAATGACTCGTTAGTTTTCCAATATTTCAGTTACCTTCTACGCTTTATATCAATTTTTTACCCTAAATTACCGTTTCTTGCCATCATCTCTCAATTCCGTAGCAACAATTCCGAGACGAGCAATAGGTCATCGCTATGAAACAAATTTCTTATTAGAAGTTTCTTTGAAATAAAAATTTAACCACATTAATTTATTGAATCTTAAATGAAACCCTTATTACACAGTGGCAAATAACAAGCGAGAGGGTTTTTAATGATTTAAAAATAGCCTCTGAAATAAAATTGAAACGCGAAATCACCAATATTAACCATTCTCCGATATTTCTTTCAATGGTAGAAAATCGACAATAAAACGTCATACATATTCCTCTCAAACGTGAAAAATTATTTAGCGATGAAAAACAGTACTTATTCACGCAAATTATTCAAAATGCAATACGAGCGTTTCCGAACAATTATAATTTATCATTCCCTACCATTTATTACTTTTTTACCTTCAACGGAAAACCTACAAATGCAAACACGCATGACACAACAATTTCTGATCGAGTCTCGATATTTCAAGCAAGGGAAACAAAAACATACAATTTACACGTGGAAAATATTCAGTGAGGTGTGGAATATTACACAACGATACAGGAACATGGGCACAAACAAACATGTTTCACCGAGAGATCGATGGTTCGTGCGGCTTGGCCGATTTTCCAGCGGGTTTCGTTCGCGCGATTTAGGAATCTTGGTTTGCGTATACGCGTTAATTCGAGCCGATCGCCGGTCCCGGATCGTTGCCTATCTAAAAGCCTCGGTTCCGCGGTTTCGGAAGCCGGCCGTGTAATTGCCGCTCAAGCAGGGATCATTGCGATTACCATAGTTTTCCAATAAACTAATACGCGGTCGCGTATTACGAAATATTTTCCGCGGTCGGACAGTGCGGTTGCGATAAGCGCGAGCAACGTTAACGAACAACGATCGATACCGGAAAACCAAACGAGAGTTTACCTTGAAATCGTCTCTCTTTCTCTCTCTGTCTTTCCCTTTCTCTCGATCGATCGATGCTTGAATCGAGATTAATTATTATCTTGGATCAAGCTAGCGTTTTTTCAGAGAATAGATCAGCTGAGATATTCAAAAGCCAGTAGGTGATCAATTTCATTGTTTGTAAATTTCTCAATTTCATTACACGGGTACAGATTAATATTTCATTTCTAAACACACGCATACACACAGATGAGTTACCTCCACAAGTACACTTACTACAAGGAAGTGGCGTATAATAACAGTAAATGGCAAAGTCAATTTAGATAATAATGTTGGTAACGTTACTTTTCTCTATCTTTCAATTTACAGGGTTAAACGTTATAACTCCTGAACGGTTCACACGGCGTGCTGAAAATCATAGTGGTGTAAGTCAATATAGCGTTAGTCGATGCTTGGTTTTAACTCGATTTTTCTAATCGCGTCGGAAAATTTCGACGTTGAAAATTATCGAGAGTTATTCCCAGGATGTGTTTCATCGTGAATGAGAAACTGGTTGCGATCATAATAGTTCCCACTCGAGAACGATAGTGTGTGATAAAATGTGATCCAGCGGTTTGCAGATATTAATATCCCATAAAAAAGGGGGAATTGGAATTTTTCATGCAACGAGTATTCGTGAGATTCTCAGATCGAATTTTATTATCGCGGATTATTATCTAAGCTAATGTCTGATTAATTCAGAAATACCTGCTAGTTTCTTCATATTTATCGTGCGAATTTATAAATGATTAACACGTTTATCATGAAAATTTATAAGCGATTATTTTAATACAACACAGAGCTGACGATCGCAGCGAGAAAAAGTCTTGAATCGATTTCAAACATTTCCTTTACGACTATACACGTACTTCGTTTAACTCTCTTGAGAAATAATAACCCTGTTCCTTCATTTACACGCCAATTTTATTTTTGTAGGATATTTTTCATTGGAAGAAAGCCATTTGTAGAACGCCTTCGTGATTGAGGAAATTAGAATGTAAAATAGGGAGGAAAACATAAGAAGGATAAAGATGGTAATATCCGAAGGAAATTGTTAGGAAAGTATATCTCAGACTTACGTCCCTTTTAATTTCTTATTAATAATGGCACGTTCGTTCTTTAATTAAAATTTTGTCGCCGTTAATTGAGCCTATGAAGCATCGACTGATAATTGAAATTTTCATTATCTCCGATCTCAGCTATTTAAAATGGGCGGAACAAGTTAACCGCGCTTCCAGTTAAGAAATTGCCCTTCGGTTCTAAGGCAGCTGCCAACAACTAGTTATCAATATATTTCAGCTTCGCAAATGAAAAACTCGAGCTTCCATTTAAACGATGTACAGGTTTTCGTAAAAAGATTTCTAAAAGTATGGCGTTCTAGATGAAAATCAAATCTTTGCTTAGGTCTCATTTCTTTCGGTATGTTCATTAAATTACAAATTTGTAAAATAAACTATCAAATACCTTCGTGAGCCACTATATATTTCCATTAAAAATTATCCTCGTGAATCAAAATCGAATTTTCTTTCGAGATGAAAAAAAAAAAAAAAATTAAGAACGATAGACACGGTAAAGGAGAAGTTTGAAGGAAGATTGGGAAAAACATTTCGAAACGTAATTCCGCCCCATATTCGAATGATAGACTTCGCCGAAATCATATCTCTGTTATGTTCCAGGGAATAAAGATTCGTAGTTACGTCTCGTTTTTTCTTTATTCTGCCCAAGGGGACACGAGGAGCGATTGGCAGAGCTGAAATCGAAACCATCCAAGTGTGCAAGACAGTATCGTCGATTTCGCGAATTAAATCGACCACCATCCAGCTCGCGATTCTCCGAAGAAGCAAAAAAAAAAAACCTGATCCTTCCTTTTAATCTATGTCGTCTTTTCGTTTCAAATAATTTCACGTGGCTTCTGATCAAAGAACGAGCGTACAGCGACTAAAGTATTTGAAAACCCAGTATAAAAAAAACTTTGTCAAAAAATGGTAAAAACTAAGTTAGAAAAGTAACGTCTTCTTTTCTACTTTTATTAAAATTTTTTAATCAAAAGTTAGAGAAATAACAGAACAACATTGCTAAAACATACGTCTACGAAGCAATTGCAATTTTTCAATTACGGATTTTTAATATAGATCACCCTTCAAAGAATCAGTAATTAATATTTTTTTTTATCCTCTCAAAGCAAGAACGAATACCTTTTTTCACGCATGTTCAAAATTTTTTAATCAACATTTAAAAACTGCGGAAATACGAGCTAGGAATGAATATACTTTTTCTATGCGTGTCCAAAATTTTTAATGAAAAATTTAAAAACTACCGAAAGGCAATAGGAAAAGGTACGTTTCTGAATTAATCACAATTATTCTCGACGTATTGTATTATGCTATCAAAAAGCCAAAAATATCATTACCATCGAGGTCGTCAAACGCGAAGCTGAATTGGCCGACCACGGAAGAAATGCCATTTTCCATGTCTCTTTCTCTTCCTCTTGTTCTCCAGACAGGAAGCGGTCCCGTTATCCCTAAAGCGCGCTTCTCGTATTTATCCGGCTTGATTAAGGGGCGCGTCATAGTCTGCGCAACAACGGACGATTTGTCAGTGTCCGAGTAGCGTTTTACCTCGCCGATATTTCGGATCGGCCATCCTACGTGCCAATTTCCTTTCTATTTCTTGCAAGCTTCTAACAACCCCTTTTCTACGTCACGCCTTCGTCGATCGCGTTCCTCGCGTTTTTTGATTACTCTTCGTGACGGTAATAGCACTGCTAATAATTAGACTGCGGATTTTATGCAGTTGTATGCACTTCACGAAAAATTTGAAAGTATACAAATGCAAAGAACGCATATAGGTAATACATGGAAGTACATAAAATATCCAAAGTAGATTACTCTTTCTAATTTTTGGGGTTAACAAATGTCTTAATAGAGTTAACGATAAAACACTGTGAAGAAGAAAAACGAACGAGCCGTCACTTAGCATCGTTAACCGTTGAACCATATATCATTTTGAGTCAGGTTATTTAATTAATTTTATGAAAGTTAATTTTAATTTTCATTTTCTATCGTACGCGATAAAAAGCACGAATGATACGGCGTAGTACGCGAGGGTATAAATTAAGAACGAAATAATCTGACCGAAAGATTTAAACAAAATTGTTATAATCGTTAATGACTCAGCGACACCAATCGACGGTTAATATCGATAAAATTTCTAATAAAATTTCGGTATACGCGTTTAATTTATCCGATCGATGATAAACGTTCGTGATCAGATTTTGCGATAATTTTAACGCGAATTTTCACTAGCTGAAAGAGAGAAAGAGAGATATGGACTATCTGGCAGATATCGGCGCCAATATGAAATTCAGCAGTAATATCGAGGAATGGAAAACAGAGATACACCCTGAAACCCTGTGGCATAGCCGCGAGTTCTAATACGAAGTGATTAAACTATTAACTTTGATCACAACGTATCGATGTCAATATCGCCGGGGAGAAAATTATTCACGCTAATTCCATATTAACGCTAGTGTCTCTGTTTGTCGGTCTTTGTAACGGTAATTGCAATTACCGTTCGCTTAGAATTAATACTGTGTTCTATGCTAATAGAGATAGAAATCGTTATGATGTTAAATTATTGTCAGAAAATAACATGTGCCATTATTCATACTTATCTTCTATCTAACCAATCTGAAAGGTAAGAGTTCGGCATAAATAACCATTAAAATGCATACTGCTCATGGAGAAGTTGCTTTTCACGAATGAAGTAATAAATTCCTTAGACGATCTTAACGCTTAAACGCATGATTTTTCCAAATATAATGAAATATCTTGAAATTGTCAATTTATGAGTTATACAATGGACCATAGAAATTAGTATAAATAAATACAAATTCAAAATTCACTTGAAGAATCTATTTCGGCTTGCTGTATTATTTTATTCGCATTTCGTGCCATTTTTAGAGCCACTATAACTTAGAATTAAAACTTACTGGGCAATTGGGGCAGCAAGGCTCTTTCTCTCTTTTTTAGATAATGAAATTCATCTTTCTATCGCGTGTATGATATTAAATTTAATAACTGAAACGCAGCATTTGATATTTTAATCGGACAATATAACAATATTGCGTTGTCCCGTGTCATATGATGAAGCACCGCGCTAAGCACTTCCGGGAGCTTACGTTGCACCGCTAATTTATGGATCAATGTCGAATACAATATCCCCCTTTAGCTCGTGCGTATTGTTCGAAGGGAGCGTGTGACAATGATCACAGAATACACGAGTATGTTTCAACGTCGAATCTGATGCATCGCGTGTACAATTTTCTTTCAACTTTGAACGAAGCCGTCCAGGCTTTCGGTTCCTTCTATTCCGTGTGTATTTCCATGTCCCAAAAAACATACTATTGAATATCGATCACCTGTTGCTCGGAATATTGGAAAATATTGAAACATCGATCGAGAATATATGTAAAAATGAAAAAGTCCAAATCATTTATGCTGGTTGAAGAAATTTTCGTTTACAAACTTCCTAAACCACTTTGTTTCTATCAGTTCTCTCAGTCCCCTCTTTCTAGTTGATTGATTCATATTCGTTGGAATATTTATTGAGAAGGGAGGACGTTTCATTGTTGCAAAGTTGAAATATTGTTATGGACTGTTGCAACACAGATTTTTCGAACTAGGCGCAGGTTTTATTTCGCAGGTGCTCCGTGCAAACGCATCATGGAAATTGAACTGGATCGTTTTTAGTAATCAATAGTTATCAAATATACACATAATATTTTAATATCTTTAATTATATCCAAATGCTAATATATCAGCTAAATGTATTTGATTTATTATTATTCATGTATTATGAGTAATAAGTATGTTAAAATATTATGTGTACATTTAATTTGCTTTCAGATTTTTACCTATTTCTGTTCTGAACTGAATGAGACTTTAAGAAAACATTCCTCGCAAAAATTTAATATTTTCCATCTTGTAAGCTGCTATATACGAATGTTATATACGTTTAATGTATTGTTATTTCAGGGAATTTTCTGGCATTTGTTTTCCCAAGTTTTTAACATTGTATATCTTATTCAGATTCTTATTTTGTGTTAATTTTCACACTGTTAAGAATTTCTCTCTGTTAATCGAAATGCAACGTGAAAATAACGGATTTAACATGGGAAATTGAAACGAATTCGTTTAATAGACCGCTCAATATGGTCGGTCATTTATCGTTTCCAATCAGTTTCCGGATATGCATAATGTTATCTCGCCACTTTCACGTAATAAAACTTCGGTCGATAATCGCTGAATTTCGTGGACCACAAATTCGTTAACAAACGATCATCTTGATAAATCTCGATGGTGAATTGGAATTACGACGTCATTTTCAAATTTCTTCCTCTTCCCTTGAAATTAAAATTATCCATTAACAAGAACGTATCGCTTTTACGTCATTCCATTCTGATTCTATAAATAAATTCTCTTTTCGGTGCTTGATAATTTTGTACAATTTTCTACAATATTTGATGTTTCATAAAATTCGAAGCATTTCCGACTAAGTTTTTATAGAACATAATATTTTCACGAAAATGGGACACGAGTTTGTTAAATTACAACAGAGACTGAAAATAACAGAGTGTCTTTATCAATATTTAACGTTTCATAACTATCTAGTTTTAAAAGCTAATATTCAAGTTCATTGTATTTAATGTTGTAACAAAAGAAATGTATGGAAAACCAAGTCGACCATTCGAATTCCATTAAAATAATGACTTCATTTTACTCTATATTCGTTGGTAGCCATGCAAATGCGCAGTCTAATAATTGCTCAAGGGTATTACCAAGCATCTGAAACCATTCCAACCACCGAGTTTCATGCTTTTTATACCTTCTATATTAATTACTTTCAGGACACAACATCTAATTCTTTGAAGTACCATCTAATGCCATTTTCTGGTGACAACGTTCAAGGATCTTATTACACTTTATTTACAGTCGTTAATTAATTTGAAATATGCGTTTCGTATTATCCTTTTGAATATCAAAAAATGTTCATAAATTTAATCACGCGGACTACTATTAATTAATTTAATAAAATGCTAGCTTATATCCAGCAAGCGATATAAGAATGAAATAGTCGAACCAAAACGAACCTATCATATTTTTCTCTTGTGTGATTTTCGTATCGTAGCTCGAGAAATGAAATTTCTGTACGTGGTTCTAATTCGATTAGGACTGTTGATATGCACAAAGTATTTACAAACCGTGAAAAGAATCTCCCGGAGGATTCAAACGAAACGTTGCGAACGTTCAACGATATAATTAATAAAGCATGCTGGCGTTGCGGAGAATCTAAATCAATGGAATTAAAGCGTGCCCGATCTCTTCGTCCGTTTTAAATCTCGTTTCTTCTGAAAGGGAAAAACAAACGGTTTTTAATAATCGTTTCGAACGACACGATGAGGCATTCGAACAGAAACGTTGCAAAAAAGGAATCGTCGATGCAATTACAAAGCTTTGTATAAGCTATTGAAAATTCGCGGGGAATTTCGATAAATCACCGACTTTCCCACGCTCGGATAAATCATCGCAGTGTGAAATTACATCACTTTCGAGAGCTCGAACGAATTAGCCAACGGGGAGGGAAAAACGTTAAATTAATAACAACGGCGAAGGCTGGTAAACATTTCTGTCGGATTATTCGACATTTCTCTCTTTCTTCCCGATGAAATGTTTTCACCGTGTACGAACACGGTAGGCGAATGTAGTTCTCACCATGTGTTTTCACATATGTATACGATGGAACTGCTACAACCAATGGGAATAATATTAAATAGTGTTAAGGTTATTCGATGTATCATATGTGGAATTAAAGAAACGCGTGGGTAAATTGCAAGGTATTGTAAGTATATATATATTGTGAATATTAAAGTATTCGGAAGCACACATACCATACAGTGACGTTGTAAGTATACCCGAGTGAGTGAATGTTGGTGCAGTGAAGTGGTGCAACAGTGCAGTTGAAATTGTGGTCCTGAAGAAGAACTTGTAAGTATTGTCTTGTGTACTTTCTTGTAAATGATGTGTTAAATAAATACAATTTTTTTTTTCTTTTATCATCCTTATGTTTAATGAAAGTTCCTGCATATTTATTTCGACGATTAGGATCCACAATTCTCAACATGTCCAAATTTTTTTGGTCATTCTCTACCGACTAAAGATTTGTTTTACGTTGAAACGTAAATAATACTACCTAGTATAACCGATTGTAATTCCAATATCCTTTTTTTATATTTCTAACATGAATAGTGTTAAGGTTATTCGGTGTATGTGGAATTAAAGAAACGCGTGGGTAAGTTGTAAGGTATTGTAAGTATATATATATTGTGAATATTAAAGTGCAAAGTGTGGAATACAATGTAAGCTGGTCCAGATCCTCACACTAGCAATGTTACTCTGAGACTAAAAGAATCCTGAAGCCAACGTCGCACGTGTACCGCTTATGGTCTGTCATCGACGCATTCTTTTGTCTATGCGCTATCGATGACCTTAGCGCTTGAGAAAACCGAAGACCAGATATAGAGTTTTCCTGGAAGTGGCGATCACTTCAACAAATAGAAACTTTGGTTTTTTTACTTTATCCTGTGGCCCTTGCAAGTTTATCAAATTCAAGGAGAAAGGATTTATTTAATTACGAAGATGGAAAGATGAAAGTGGCTACTGTTTCTGTGTCAATGGAATTATGGAATATTTCATTTGTCAGAGAATTTGATTATTTCACGAGGATTAAAAAGGTTTGAGGCCTGGATAAAATTTGAGCGGGAAATGCAAATATTATGTGAACAAATATATTAGAAATAATTCAGCGAAATTGTTGATAAATGATGTTAATTTAACCACCGACAATATATTAACTAAACGTTTCGACCTATTCCAAAGTATCATATCCAAATGCAAACATGCAAGTTAAATCCACTCGAGCTGGTTCAAAACAGGGTAATTTCCACTACGTATTTCTCAATTTGTACAAATATACATACGTATGATTGAACTCAATTTCGAAAGACGACCAATCGTCCAGAGGTAGAGTCTGGCGAGTTGCGCTTCCGGCAATAGCCGGAAGTCCGCGATTCGATTTGTCGAACCGAGCTACGAAAAACGAAGAAGCTCCGAAATATTCACCGGAAATTGAAGCAACGATGAAATAATGTTTGCGAAGAGGATAGGATTTTCTGCACAAAATTCGCGAATCATTTACTTTGGAAAGCAAGCGAGTTACCAACGAATGATGCTTGCGAATTTAATTAACGATTCAATAAAGATGATTCGTCTGGAGTATTTTAAATAAAATTTCATTTGCTGGAAAATTAATGTTACGCCATTATTTCCAATATCAAATATTGGTATTTTATATTGGTATCGTTCAGAATTATCTCAACTGTTCAATCCCGAGAAATCAAGAAATCAAATCCTCAACGATTCAAATCTGAACGTACGGAACGCACCGAGAGGTGAATGAACCTAACCTCAATTCGGAACACGTCATATCCAATTCAACAACAAATCAGAACGATCTCGATCTCAAAATTGTCAGAGCGCCAGACCAGCTGTGTGTTCTTAACAAGATGGAAATATAGAGAGCGAGGGCTGGATGAAAACGCAAAAAAAGTGGGCCGGCGTCGCGATGCATCGAGCAGATTGACCAATCCGCGTCTGGATCGCGAGGATCTCGCGCGGCTGCGTCGCGCTGATAAATCGGATTCCGGCTGATAAATCAGCCGTGGCGCGACGATAAATTCGTGCCGGCTGGCGTACGTATCGCGAGGAAATATCGCGTGATCGTGTCCGATTAATAACCGGCCGATCGTCCTTCTCCCAGCGCCATGTTTTAATTAAAAGCGCACCCTCGCGGCCCATCTTCACGATGCCTTTCTTCGGTCGAAAGTCCTGAGGAACCTCTATGGTGATTTTGCTTATTTCTTCTTCGCGAATTATTGGATTACTTCAGGTCTATAGGATTAGGACGCTTATTCGTATGGCTTGGGATATTGAATTGGATTGAGCGAAAGAGTTCTCGAGGATGTAAAGAATGAACTTTGGGTTTTTGATAAAAGTGATTCGATAGTTACAAGCTCTAGATATATCGGTTTTTGGGGTACGAATCATTTAAGTGATTTGGTAGCTGAGTGGTTTAGGAAATTAAATTGGATCGAAAAGGGATGGTCGATGTTAAAATAAAATTCGACTTTTAAATGGTTTGGAAATTGGATCCTATATTTTTGAAATACGATTATTGGAAAATTTTGTAATTCTGTAATTTTGTATATTGCTTTCAGTATCCTGAGAACTGAATCTCACGTCGAAAAGAAATGTTCAAGGAAATAATTAACTATGTAAGAAACTTAAATCATCCAATGTGATCTAGATAAAATTGTGGTTACGCCGTGTTAAGCCCGTTGAACCCGCATAGCAAGTAACCGTGTGTTATTCGATAGTAACATCGATTATGCAAATGGTTCTCTAACAACGAAAAGTGGCCTCTTTAAATTTAATGTAATAAAGGTTTGCCATCGAGTTTACCAATATCCTCTTCTTTGATAGCGTTCTCAAAGGAGTAGAGTCTATAAAGATTGCCCTCGAGGAAAGAAAGCAGTTTGTTGGGAAGAAAGCACTGCTTAAAAAAGGGCGAATACTTTTTTTTTACAGGGGACAGTATCCTTCTCTTTTCGTAGAAAAAGCAATTTTTACAGGATGGCTCTTTGCCTGAGGAAGTAGCGTATTTTTTCTTCTTTTTAAATTTATACGGATGGAACTCGAATTAACCTAGAAAAATGTAAGACAGAGGAATATGCAGGAAGGAGGAAATTAATTGTTCAGTTTTTCGATCAGTATTACTTCCTGTAATTTTGTGAATAATAATTTGTTCGAGACAGAAGCACAGACCCCGTTATCCATTCAATCATAATCTCTATATTCTCATTATAGTTCGGATCACGACACATTGTCGTGATTACAAACACAAAATTATCGAAGATAAGTATAATTTATGCGAAGGAAGATTGTTAGGACGGAAAGGATGTAATAAGATACAGTACGGTTTATGAACATTCCTGTTAGTCTTTGTTTTCTCTTCTGTGAAAATTCATTATACCACGGCTGTTGCACAAATTCTGACCATTTTAATTGCTGTCTACGAATATTGCAATCCAATTTCTAATATTAGATAAGGATCGACATACGAGGATTCGCGAAGGAGACTTTACCAACATCCGTGATGGCACTCTCGCAAGATATCGCAAAGCCCTGATAACATTCAGTCCAATTCGTATTATTGCTATCATTTATGTACACAGAGTACGTAAATGATAAAACGTAAACTCCCACGAAGTTCCGAGTAGCTAATAAATATCGCAATTAGAAATTTATTTTTTTCACACTGGGACGAATATTCTATTTAGCAATCTAAATATTTCCATAGCACGAAGACTATACAAACGATCGTGATATTTATCTCATTCGCTCTAACTAAGGAAAAATCCAAAGAGTATGGCAAATACGTTCGGATACGATCGGTGACCTGGTATACAAATAATTTCACATTTATGCTAAGCACTTAGCATAACAGGCTATCGATACGATCGTTACGCTTATAAAAGAAGCCCCACGATCCCGAAAACCAACAAATTCTCGAAGTTTGAACGATCGAAGACGGCGAAATCCAGAAGAATCAGAATGAAAAACCTTGACTCGACTAATTATAGAGGCGGGTCTTGAGCAGTGCTCGGCCTTGAGAGTCACTGGTCGGCATCACGATGCACGCATCGCCGCCAAACGCAGCGGTGCACGTGTGCATTTGAGTGTGGCGTGTGCATACGAAGCTATGAATGGAGCGAACTCTGCCCTCGACTTCCTATGCACCCTTCCTCCGGCGCCTTTAGTACACCGTGTGGTTCCTTTCCCCAGTTGCCTTCGTGATTTCCCTCTGATCCTCTCGCCGTTTCCTTCAACCTTTCTCCTTCCACGAATCACCGTCTCTCGACCGATCTGGTGTTCAGCCGCCGGCGAGAAAGCATAACGCGTGTAACGTGACGTTTCACACACGCGAGAGACCGAGTACCAAGGCTGCCGGGTACTCACGCTGGATAACCTTTGTCTCCGGTACAAGGTGATGCTGGCGACCATTGTACCTGTAAATGGTAACTTACACTTTCCGTTTTGTATACGAATGTAAAAGAAAGAAAAAGGCGTGTAAATTGTCCTTTTCCGCATTTCATCGAAATTGGACGTTCAAAGCGATCAGTGGACTACGAATTTTTCTGTATTTTTGTGAAATTCAAAGGTATACAAATGCGCACAATGCGTGTGATACGGAAAAATAAAAAAAAACATCCGAAATAGAATATTTACTATAATATTTGATAGATGAAACAAGCTTTTGTTTAAATACCATCTTTTTTTTAGGTATGTTCAGAAAACTATAAAAATGCGTAGGAATCCGCAGTCCCGTAGCGAGGGGGAGGGGCTAAAGTAAAGTAAATTAATAGGATAAAAACGATCAGTGCTATGCGATAGTTTCTCCATAGTTAGAGTAAATTGTACGGGACTATCCCGAATAGTAACTTTATTCGCTATGACTTCGACGACGCTTCTTGTAATCGTTGCACACCGACGCTGGAAGAGCAATTTGAAGTTCCTTACAACAAATTTCTCATTCGATTCTTTTCTGAAAATGAGATCGTTTTTCCAGGACACGTCCGTTCCTTTGCCATTGTCCGCTTTGCACTAGGCAACTTGATTCTGTTCTTTTATGGACCCAACAATAGACTAGCTTCTTCCATATGAGCTTTACCGGTTCTTACAACTAATGGCGTCCTAATTCTTTTTGTTGTCATTTCGTAAATTTTCTGCTTGTTTTCTCGAAGTCGTTAGGAATGCAAGGAAGAAATTCTCACACAAAAAATCGATAGCGCAACTTTGTTTCTTTCCTCCGTTACTTGCACGAAGGGAAAATTTACGAAAGTTTTGTCTCAGCGATTTTACTGACGGATAAAATTGTCTGAGAATTTAAGTTTTAATTTCATTCGGAGAATTTTCACAAATCCTCTGATTAATCGTGGATAAGAAGATTTAGCGAATCGTTTCGTCAAATAGATGTTACAGAGAATCTTGGAATACGTCGGAAATATTTATAAAAAAATGCATTTACAAAGTCCTGCAGTGGATGTTGCGAAAATATTTAAAAACTTGACTTCTCGACTATTTCCAGCAACGTATTTTCCCTATTTCATCTCGATTTATTTGTTCAAATACTTTCAACTCATGGATTTCGGAGTAAGAATATAGCAAGTAGAAACGACCAGTCCTGGGCAGACACACAATCGCGTGGCCATTCCACTCGATAAAATTTCTTGTTCTCATTCATTCGACCATTAATACATTACTAATACATCTGTATCACTTATTAAACCTTTTTACTGAAAAAATTACACTCCACATGTTTTTTCAATATGCAAAAAAAAAAAAAAAATCATTCGACGTTACATCATGTTACTATCGATTTTCATCATCCAATTTCCATGTATCAATGTCTCTATAATTCGCAACACGTTCGATAATCTACTCTCCGTGAATAAATCAGTTTCACGTGTCACATGATAAACATTCACATTCATTTCCATCTTGTGGTATCTTTCACACTTAAATCCTATTATTCTCATTGACGGGATCCCTTGTCTTGAGCTACATTTAGCTACAAATTGGGCACGCCATACACCTTCAGTGGCTTGGAAATGAATTTATCGCAGGGCTGCGTTGCACTTTAAGCCACTCTGACGGTTCTACGCTCTCTCTATTTTTTATATCTTTTTTATTTTCCTCTTTTGTTCGATCCTGCGCGTCGAACAAAGGCCAACAACGAAATCTTTTTTTTTTTTGTTCAAACCGAAAAAATCGTTACGAGCCAGTCAGGGGTTATTTCACGATCGCGTTATTCTAGCGTGCACAGCTCCATTACAAATTATTCCGCGGTGATTCCGCGTAATCCTATTCACTTGCTGGAATAGGTTTTGAAAGGGAAACCGGTCACGCTTCCGGTGCGTGGAAAATTCACCTGGAAATTCGAGCAAAATGAGTCATTCACCATCGAATCGAGCTAGAAGCGATCTACTAGAAAATAAAGCGAAGTATAGTTTAAATCGCTTTTGCATTTTGAACGCTTAGTTTCCCTTCTACCCTTTTTAACTGATTAATTTTGATTCGTTTCGTGTGTATTATATTTTATACGATTTTTATCTCATTTTATATAGTTAAATTTTTATTTGCTTGTGATTGTGTTTCCGAATCGACGATACAATAAATGGAATTGAACGTCCTTTTTGTCTTTCTGAATGTTTAATTTTTCTTCCAATCTTTCTGTTGGGCGAGTCTCGTAGTTTAGAGTATTAATGTTGGCCCAGCTTTGTGTACGAAATATCAATTTTAAGGTATTAATTTCGCTTCACTTTGGTATTTAAAATTCCCTTATTTGCGAATTAAAAATATTTTTCGCAGAGCAGAGTAACGTTTGAGGACTGATGATACGATAAATTGGATTGAATGTTCGTTTTTATTTTTTTATCCTTCTTCATCGACACAAATTGATAACGTGGAAATATTGATTCGTAAACGCTTATTTTTTCTATATCCAATCACAGATTACCTTCATTTGTAATAATAAATATTGGTATTTTAAAATTAATCCTTATGTTCATTCGTAAATTTACTCGTTAATGCGATATACCGAATGCTTCTATTTGTTTCCCATATTTCAAATAAAATTTGGATATCGAAATCAAATAAGATTGGAAACATTGCAATTTCGACAACTGAAATTAAATTTAAACAGACGCTAGTTTACCTTTCCTTTATTGCGTTTTCATTTTATATTATGTTTCATCAGACAGATGTATCGTCGTTAATTTTGTTCGCTTGTAACTTGTGTACGTGTAAAGCTATTAGTCAGAGAATCAGAAATTGTTTCTATAACTGTACGTGCTTAGGAATGCACAGTGTCATGGAGGTATTCTTGTAGACATCTCTTGCGAAGGTTTCGAATTCCATAAAATCCAAGAATCTGAATAAATGTAATTACTAAAATGTTCTTTCTTTGATAAATTATTTTATCGTTTCCTGGTAAAAAGTTGCATCAAAGTACGAGACATTATAATTCATAATTTACGAAACGAATTTTTAATTAACGATAAAGTTCGCCACGTCATCTGATATAAATAAAATTGGAAAAGTGATATCAAATTTTTGTATGGTGGTGTATAAACTATGTTATGCTACACGTTCTGAACAGTGTGGTCATTGAAACGGAACGATCTGTCGCAGGTTGCAGGTACGAGGGTCGCAGATATGAAGAGGGCACGTCGGTGGTCACGTCCGAGCCCTGCTTGCAGTGCAGGTGCAGCGACGGTGCGTTGAGATGTCGTCTTCGAGTTTGTCCACGACTGCCAAACCCACCACCCACCGGATGTCGCGTTCGTTCGCCAGGAGAGAACGTCTGTTGCCCAGAATTAATTTGTAGCGAGACACGTTAGTACGATTATGAAAAATGTCTCAACTTTGCTCGGTTACGTTATACATCGCGAAACCAATCTGTTTCAAATTAGAGTTATATAATGTAAAATAATATGTAAAATTAGCAAAGAACGATGAAAACGATATAATATAATAATTTTATTTTATTTATTCGGCATACACCACTGTATTTGAACCGAGTTGCTAATACTAGATATTATTAGTTTCAATAAAAAAGCTCTAATAAACAATTCGTCGTTAGCAAAGAAAATTCAGGATACAGAGAGTTAAAGATGAATGAACATTTTCAGGTGACGCCACGAACATGTTGCGAAGGTCTAACGTTCACGTGGAGGCAGAAGAGAAGGTTGAGGAACCTCAGAACTCTCGTTTTCAAGGTAATCGTTGTAGAACTGTAGACAGAGGGAATTTAGAGACACCCGAAACTCGCTGGGCAACGATTATATCGATGTTGGATATTGTTCTTGCAACTTGTTATGATATCAGAGAATAGTAATTGAATAGGCGTTGAAATATCGCTATCGGAATAAGGTTGTTAACATTGCCACTAAGTTTGCCGAAACTGATGTGTTTGCACTTATTTTTAGCAAGTTTATAGAGCGGAGAATGGTCGTTGTGCTTTACGACGTAAGGGGAACTGTGGTTTACACCTTCTTCGTTGTTATCATAATCTACGATATGCTACCGCGGCCTACTATTCGAGGGCTAGTACTGTTATTACCCTCCACTTCATTGGTATTACAGTTTACGACTTGAAAATTATCGCTCCTATAACCTATGATTTAGAGTTGCTGCTATCTGGCCCCACAATTTAGCAAACTTACCATTAAGGCTTGTAGGATTTTAATTTTTGCGAACGTTTGCTACCCATTCCTGTTATTTCTACCCTGTGTGCAATCTTTTTAATAATTCTACAAGCTACAATCACAAATTAGAATTGCGAACTAGGTTCTTTATCTATCTTTTCTTTTCCTTCTTATTCTTTATCTTACAGGTAACTATCATTTCAGCCCTTACAATATTCAAAAGCAATACTTTATTTTACTTTTTACATTACAATATTTTACTTTTCGAGATTAAAAAATCTTACGATCCTAAGACCTTAGACTTAAAGATCTGGAATTATAAATCCACAGAATGTTTTAATTTAAAAATTACAATTACGAGGTATTCATTGATTCAAAAAGATGTCTATGCATCTTCTTTCTTCAAGTCTCACTGAAACGAGACTCAACGACATTTATTAATAGTTTTTTTTTAACACAGATAAGCAGCGTATTCCTTCAGAATACTCAATAGTATAGCTCTGAAAGGTACATATAGCACGAGTAAGAAGTAAAGTTGCTTTCTCAAAGCAGACCACGTTCGAGAGTGGTTGCAGTTAAAAGATTCAACATCAGGCTGATGGTCGGTGGTGTTAACAATCAGGTTGCCTGCACGAGGGCGTGAGATACGGGCCTGGCTCGGCGATGATGGGCTCACGTAGATGCGAATACTGCTACTGCATCTCTGGAGCGAGAAAATGCATCAGACCAAAGTGCCTGCTGCCCCTGCCAGGATGCACTCCACTGTATGCCCCGCACTCCTGCTGCCCGGTTGCCTACAATTGCACCCGTGAGTGTAGTCTTCATTCGCCGCGAATCCAAATAATAACTCATACAGCATTCTCTTCTTCTCTGTTCTTTAAGATCTCCATTCGTCGACGCTGGCGCCGATCACGGGAAACGGTGAGTGAAACGTTTCATTTATTCCCCCTTTTTCTTTTCTTTCTTCTTTTTTTGCATGGAAGAAGCTGAGTCAAGAAGCCGTACGTTCGAATCTCACAGGTTTCGAAAGCAATTGCAATTACGAATTATTCATTGAATCAAACGGAGTACGCAACTATCATTTTCACCCCTACAATTTTCGGAAGATTTTAGCTCCGCAAGTTTCTGCTTCCCAAAGCTTAAAATCTTACGTCTTTGAAGTATTTGCTTTCGTGTGCGAAGGATTGTTAAATTGATGGTTAAAAAAGAGTATCTTAATATGCAACACATAAGAAATATTTTTAATTTAGAGATACAATGGATCGTTCGTTAGCCGGTTCCACCGATCTAGTAGTTTATCTCTACTGTAAAACTAAATTGTTTATAATTTGAAGAATGAGCGTCAAAGGATGCTTTTATGGAACTTTCTTCATTACCTCGATGTCCAGAATCGTATCCGTACGATCAATATCCTTCGCTCTTGTTTTAATATTCCGTAGAAAATATTGTACGTATATGTATTGCACGTATGCGTAGTAAAACTTTTCTCAATTATAACTAAGATGCGGAACAAAAAGTGGTTCTCATAACGGGCAGAAAAAGAGAGACGAAAGAGGAATTCTTAAAAAGCCTTTCGTAAGGATAATTAGATGGTACTCGGTACGCGATAAAACCTGACGCAATTTAAAGGGATTAAAGTTCGCCATGCAACGTCCCGCTGATTTTGCGCCGCGATGCGATTTTTCCTCATAAGCTGAGCTTAAATTTAAACTCGGCCAGCAAGCCGAATGGAAGGAGAGAGCCAGTCGGCTTCTTCCAAAGCGGCTGATACAGCGACCGAAGCAAACTTTCCTTTTTATCGCGTTAAACTTTTCGTCGCAACTTTCACCGGATAGAGGGCCGGCTCTGTCTGAGCGGCTTTTCAGAAAAGACGGAACCGAACCGACTGCTTCTGTTTGCCAAACGATCACTAACCTACACGTTCAGCATAAATAGGCGATTGAAAATACTGAATTAACTCGAAAGTCGAATTTTAAAGAGCGTTCCATTCGTACACCGGATATTCGACGAAATATTTAAAGGCTTTGATGTATTCGCTTTTCTTATGCTCATCCACGGTATTTATATTTTAAAACACAGTTTAAAAATATCGTTCATTTTTTTAAAACCCTGTAAAAGTACCTGGTTACTTGGTAGGTCCAACAGCGAGTCGTTATAAAAATTTAACTGTTAATTCATATCACCATATTATTGGAAATATTACAAGTTCTTACTAACAAATAGGTAATTACCAACAAACAGGTGAAATTTATTAAATATTTCTTGTATCTACGTATCTATCGTGCTAGGCAATAACTTAATGCAAGTTAACCCTAGCGGTAGGATATAACATCGTTTCTAATCTTTCTCAACCTACTTTCAGACATTTATATTTCATATTTTAGATGTTACAAGCGGAAATTTCTACCTACTTTGACTGTGTTTTCCACGTTTCCTATATAATAAAGATGACCAAATTTGGTACTTATGGAGGATAATGTACGTAACACGTACATGCACACACATGCACGCGCGTTGGAAAGTTGAAGGGAAACGTTTTAATGCAATAATAGTTCGCTCTGCCAGTCGACGTTACGTTATCCCGTGACACTCCGTGCTTCGAAAAGATTTCCACCACGACAGCGGCCGCCGTTTCTCCGCTCGTTCACTTAACGCCCAGTTTCATTCAATTTTACGACGGCGGCCACCCTTTTCTTCCGTGGAAATGAGAAATCATGTTTCCCAGAAAATCTGACGCGTGAAACGACGACGTGCAACATTTGTTTTACTTCCGCGAATTTTTGCTTTCGACACTACACACCTGCAGTTACTTAGAGCTGACGTTTTTATCCGCTGAATTTTTCTACTCCTTCTTCATTATCATTCGTCTCGAAAAAGTATTTTTATCCTTATCTTTGTATTAAAAGTATTTCCATACATTTTTATCGCGCAACTTTCGTACGCT
The DNA here is from genome assembly GCF_905332965.1 of Bombus pascuorum. NCBI lineage: Eukaryota > Metazoa > Arthropoda > Insecta > Hymenoptera > Apidae > Bombus > Bombus pascuorum. The sequence continues at coordinate 4,984,514 of NC_083490.1, forward strand.
CTTTTCATTTTACAACGTTCCGTTACAAGCTTTTTGATTGATCTTTTTTAAATGTGCTATTGTGTGTTCTTTCGGAATTATTTTGATTGGTTTTGTGCAATTGACATTTCAATTTGCCATTTCTAGTTCATTTTTTAAATTCTATCGACAGATTGTTTTTTTATTTAAATTCATCTTTCACCTTGCCTTTTTCATATTTAACCCGCGAAAACAAAAAATCTACTTTTGCCAAATCAATAGAGAATCGTTCTGCTCGTTTCGCTTTCGAGATACCGTGTCTCCGCTCATAAAGAATTACACGCGAAGCGTATCCATTTCATCTGTCTGGATTCTACATATTTCCAATACATCTTATATTATATATTCCTTTATTTTATATTACGTATGACAAAGTACTAAACAGAAATCTAGTCTACTTATATCGTGTCTTTACCTGCCAAAAATGATACCTGAAATATACTCATTTTCTCTGTCCGAATTCTTCATATTTCCGATACATTCATCCCTTTAAGATTTTTCATATTTATTATATTTATATTTGTTGAGATATGTATAATTTTCCGTGCTGGATTGGGTTAAATGCGTATTAGAGTTACTAGTATGTGAGTATTAGTGTGTGGATACATGTGTGTAAGCGTCCAGGCCTTAGTTAGGACAAAAGACGATTGGCAATGGTTTAGAAGCATTAGCAGTCGAGTGTAGAGAAAGTGCGGAGACGCGTGCAAGTGTGAATCGAAGAATATGTGAGAAATCCTTCTTGTAATAAATATATTATTATTTTAATATTACAGCCCAGTGTATATTCAATGTTCCTTCAACATTATTTCGGCACCAAAGATCCACAATTCTTAACAATATTTATATATACTTCTTAAAGATACTAGACAGAGAGCTATTCACGTTTATGCAGAGAATCGGTTTACATATTCTAGCATCGAGCTGCTATATCGTGACTTTACTTTTCCACCCTCAGAAACCACATAGCCCTTTCACCATTTACCAAAAGACCAACACTCTCGGATGCCGTTGCTTGTCCATTTAACGGCCAGTTACACGCGGCCGCTCAAAACTTAAACCTCCCTCCAAAGCCTCGTTTCCACCCCATTAGAAGTCCATTCGAACCGCCGCGCGTCGACTTAATCCCGCACAGTTGCCAGCAAACTATCCTCGAAACTAGCCTCCTCTGGCATCGCCTAAAGTCTCGTCCACTGCAAGTCCGCCGTGAAAACACTGAATAACGATCGAACACCGGGTCCTATTGTTCGCTTTTCGTCATCGATCGACAGCAAGGCGTCTAATAACGGCCTCAGGGCACTATCTTCTCGATAGAACTTAAGTTAGGATCGTCTCGTCGATCGATATTGACTTCCTACGTCCTTTTTGTCCAACCGCCATATTCGGCGATGGCGCAAGGAGATTGGCTGTTCGTTGCTTTATGACAGCTTCCGGAGAGCAGATTTCGAAACTGCTACCCTCGGAACCGTTTCGGCGTTTCGAACCGAACGAGAGGTGATCGGAAAGTTAAATTAGCGGATTAGCGAAGTGATCCTGTTTCGATTTCCGAGAATAGGGCTGTAATAGATTGAGACTTCAAGTATAGTGTATGTATTCGATTTAAAAGTTGTGCGTATCAAATGTGTTGGATTTAAGGGATTTTTATAGGATAAGGGCTGTTAACGAACGAATCGATGAAATAGTCGTATAAACGTCACGGATCCTTATCGTCCAACGAAGTTTTATTTTTTTTTAACAGGTTTAACAGATTCTATTCTTTCGAATGGTATCAAATTTTTGTAGTCACGTGAGAGTACGAAATTTAATTAATTAGTATATAAATGTTATAGTAAATAGACTGGTGTGCCAATGCTCTTTGCATGTTACGACCAGTTACGTAATTTATCGTTTAAATTCTTCAGCTAACAAAAAGGTTTGGTTCACAGGGTGTCGCGTGGGTTCGAGAGTGTACGAGGAGGGTGAGATGGTTCGGGACATCGAATGGAAGGCCGCCTGTGATAACTGTTTCTGCGCGATGGGCGCGGTACGATGCGTGCCTCTTGCTTGTGCACCTCCTCTTCAAGGCTGCAGCCCGATCGTACGCGAGGGACACTGCTGTCCATCCACCTATAACTGCAGTGAGTCGTAATGTCTTCGCATCAGGGTTGCCGCGATTTTGCCCCGCCCGACTGACACGCCCGGATTGTGTTTTCCGGTTCGTGGCCAATTACTCTCACCCTAAGACGAGTAACCTGTCTCCGAGTCAATCATGCTTCACACCGATGCTATCGTCGCTTCTTCCTCGATAACGATCGTACACGTGGTAAACCGCGTACCTTCAATTACTCTGTCATTGTGATGAAGCCTCTCTTTCGTCAAATAATATTTAGTTTAGAGAAGATTTTCAGATGATTTTTATTAGTTGCGTCTTTTAGGCTTCCACGTTGAATTTTTTAATTCGTGCATAACTTTCCTTCTTTCTTTTCGGCTACGATTCTATTTCCTAGGAAAATAGGGATACTGAAATGAATTTAACAAATATGACAGTTTATTTTGTTTCAAATGACGACAGGACTGGGGGAAATATATCGAGAGAAATGGAAAAATTTCATCTAGTAAGCTCGTTAAATTTCATACTAACAATCGTCAATTCTCGTTGCACAAAATGGAACTATTTTTATTCGAAAGTCGCATAAAGTTAAAATTTTGAGATTGTTGATAACGGTACACGCATCTAGCTTTTATCGCTTCTTTAGTTCATTTTCTTCTTTTTCTAGCGAATTGTTAATGAATTTTGTACGTAGAAAAATCTTGCATTCCCTTGAAAATCGAAGAGGATAAAAGGCACTTTGAATCCACCCATGAAGATTATCGATTTAAAACGATGGATTACCATTGAAACGATTTCAACGATCAACGATTTCGAGGATTCAACGCTAAACAGACGACGAAAAGATCCTTGCACGATCAAGGATAAGATAGGAAATCGTAAATCAAACCTCGTTTTTTGATCGATTGGACTAGTCGTTGAAATTGGTACCAGGGAATTCATGGGCAAAGTTAGTTTTGGTAGGGCGCGAAGATAGGGTATGAAATCGATGGTTTGTTACTACGAAGATATTGGAGTTGAAGTTGGAGGATTTCTCCGGAGGCATCGAGTGAATTTTTTAGTAGGAAACCCTGGGTACGGACGAATAAGTTTTGAATCGAGTTAGTGAATGAGAACGTGAAATGGCCAACAGGTCACTGAATGGGAATATGGAAAGCTTTATATATTTTTTTGAACATCGTAATACGTTCGAATTGAAGCGAATCGGCCAGAATTAAATAAATTCGAACAGAGAGTTTCCATTTTCTGGAAAACAACAAATTTTAATTCTTTGCCCCTTTTTTACGTTTTATTGTTTCGCAAAAAGAATTAAATTCGCAAATAACTATGCCGTTTTTCATAAAAATTCCAGACTTAATCTCGTAAGCTTGAAAACGTCACGAAACGGCGGAAGTTGGATTGAATTAGGAAATCGCCTAGGAAGCGTGGAATCGCGTGGAAAATCATTAAATTTAAATGCTCGGTTGAGTATCCGGATTCCGTGAAAAGGATAATATCCTCGGCGATTTCATGGTTCTGGAAAAGATTGGAATTTTTATCTCAACCTCAATTTTTCGTTTCGACTGTAAAAGAGTCGCAATAACGACATAGCTCAAAGTTTAATTATCAAATGCCAAGGATCATGCTACGGAAATTTGTAGCAACCTATTAACATAAAGTCTTAAAAAATTTTACTAAAATACATTTTTTTAGTGAAATTAATTTTTCGTTTCAGCTCGAAAAACCACCATAATGATATTCTTTAAAATTTATTTATCAACCACCAACAGATATTTAATTAACAGTCTTTCCACAGATATTTAATCAAAATTTATTAAAATAAGATTTCAGTTAGCGAAATACATTTTGGATGAAATTAAAGTGAAATAAATATTTGTCGTTGGTAAACTGTAGAGGAAGGTAGAAAAAGATATTATTTCTGGGAAAAATCTTGTAGTTTCTCGAACGAGCTGACTTTAGACAGCACTTCCGGACACAGGAGGCGAACGATCGTTCCAATTTCCTTCCGTGCTGCTTATTAGAGGAGTCGGGAAAGAAAAGACGGAAACACATAAGCCGGGTGGGGCGCCCAGCAAAAACCCTGTGCTCTTTCACAACCCTGATTACCACCTAGGTGTTTTAGCCCGAATGCCATAAGAAACTGACAGATTAAACGTTCAAGGCGGTAGCATCGAGGTTAAGGCCACCCAGAACTACGCCTCGTACGCGTTCATCAGCAAGGACTACGCCAAGTTTCGCAAGGAGACCAATTTCTTTGTACGTTTCTCATTTATTTTTTATTTTTAATCTCTTCGGCCATTCTCATACAACGAATAACTAACTTTTTAATGTATTTAAATAATTCCTTAGTAATTCACTAATCGACGCTTAAAAGTTATTAGAACAAACTGACCAACACGAGACGATCATTTTCTTAATAAATAAGAGATCATTCTCTCGTAAATTTCAACTTGGTACTTTTAGTGTCAAATAAATTTCACCTCGTAATTTTTTCCATTTCCTACTCAACGTTGCAACAAAGTTATCCAAAATGACATTTACATTTTCTCAAATTTGAATTTTCCATTCCATCGCCTGATCAATGTCTCGTGAACTTCAACGCACGCTGCACACGTTCTAATACAGCGACTATAATATCCTTTTAATTACAAATAGCTGAGGAGAGGAACGCAAGAAGCTGAAACGCTAATCCATCTTCCGTTTCACGAGCAGTTTCCGAAGCATCGAACGTTAAGCGACAAAATCGTCGAGATAAATGATCGTATAATTGTTTCGAACGGGTAACAGTCGGTTAACAAATATGAGAACAGAGTCGATTCATCGAGGAGCATGGATCTCTCGGCGAGGAATGCATCACGTTGCGTTCCTCGACTAACTAAGTTAAATGTCTGACACGGCGTCCGCTCTTGGCAGGATTGCATTAATTAAATTCCATTCGGCTTGTAAATCACGTGGCATCGGCTACGTACCAACCAAACCGTCTTTTATGACGATGGATGACAGGTGAAATCGGGGTTCGTGCCTATCAGACGATCAGACGCGTCCGGTCAAGATAAACTGCCTTATTGATCGTTCAATCGTCGATATTTTTTATTGACAAGCGGTTGACATTTATGTCTGCTTGTTAATTTTGATAAATTTGGAAGTGCACCGATTACGAGCATTGTCTTGTCGCGTAACTTTGAGAAATATTGTCACGATAGTTAACAGGTGGATCGTACACGTTTACACGAATTTATATCAATATGAATATTTTCGAAATTATTTATATCTCATGATATTTTTATATGTTTCGTATATCGTAAATCCGCGTGTCTTTCAAATCGTTCTATCTAACTCCGATCTATCTCAAACTGTCATAATACCCCATGATCCATTAGCACGTTTAATGGTACAGTGCTTGCATAACGCGAATCTCTACGATTTAATTGCTCGACGATTCTCAATATCCAATGAGTCGTAAACTCGACAATTCGATCACTTAATAACTCATTCGCTTAACAACCGAATAACTCTATCACTGACCATTTCCAATTAATTCGCTGTTCGTACAAAGCACCGATAGCCATTCCTTTCTATCGGTGATCAAGATTATATAGCAATGAAACTGATAATGGCGAATATTCCATGCAGCCGGCAGTTGATCGGACAAACCTAACCCACGCGAATGCACTGGTCGAGGGACGCGGTCATCGAGTAGTCGAGGAACGAATCGATTCTAGCACGAGGCAGGTCGTGGAGGAATCTTCGGTCTCGACCGATTCTACATCCTGGCCATCCACCTTCGAGACCGACATCATGGACAACGAGATCCTCGAGACGGTGGACTACGTGAAATCTAGCCCGGCAATCGTCGCTACCACTCCCGTCATCCTCGAAGAGGTAATTTTGGAGTAATACGAAGAAATTCGTGAAACGTTCGCAAAGTAGACACGAGGCAGATCTTTGATATTTTTCTCAGATATCTAACATTTTAGATATTTCTAATATCTTTGATATTACATCGATAGGAACTAAAAAAGAAAAAAGGGCGTATAGATATACATCATTTTACAGTCAACGACGAGCATGGACTCGACCACATTGGGATCAACTTTGTCGATCAAGGATGACGACTTCTCGAATGACTCGTCGACGATTTTCTCGACGAACAGCGTTGGCGAGTCGACGACGATCAACGTGATCGAGGATCTGTCGTCGCAGGACGATACCACTACGACTAGGACGACCACCACGACTACGACGACGGCGACTAAGGAATCGACGACCCTGTTACCGGAAGCGAGCGGGATCGATACAGTGACGGAGTTACACGAGTCAGAGGAGGAGAAGATGCACAACGTGACCGTGAGGAACAAGAATACGACCCCGTCTACGAGCGGAAAGCTCCAGCAGGATTTCGAGCACGCCAACTCGACGGTTAGTGTGCAAACAAATCGCTCGAGGATAACAAATAAATCGAGGATACTCCAGTGGATACAAGCGAGACTCCCTTGGCTCGATCTCTTGGAAAATATTACCCAAACTCCGGATGGTTTATACTCGATTGACGGGAAATACAGCAGTTTTGATTAACATTTGCGTAATCGGAAATTGGATAAAGACTATAGGCGTTTCTGCTTTTATAATATCGTGAAACGCTTGTCGAAAATTTATTTGAACGTGACCTGGAGAGTGCACGATGTAGGCATTGGTAGGATTTCATATAAGACGAGAAACGAAAGGGATTTTTATTAATATCTTTATTAATATTTATACAATTGAAAATCTCAAGGACGGTATAGGTATTCTTACTTCGTGATATTTAAAAATATTTGATGTAAATTTAGTTGAATCACGAGTTTAAGAGCGAACGATGTATGAGTTCATAGGATTAGAGGCAAGATGAGAAATAGAGAGATCTTTATAAAAATTTGCATGATCGAAAGTTCATTCAAAGAAAGAAACGCGAAAAGTCACAGGATCGTTCCTCTACGTGTGTCTCTTAAAATATCAGACACGTTTCTCGCTGTTGACTTGACAATCGTTGATCGATTAACGTCTAGTTTGACAAACAGTCAATATCAATCCGCGGATAGAGTCAAAACCATATAACCTGTTGCCATTAGGTGGAACCAGTGGAGACCACGGAGTCGATGGGCAAAGGGTCCGTCACCAGGACGTCATCCACCGTACTAATGCCGGACGACATCCTAGTGATGAACGTGACTGTGAAAACGAATGTCTCGGTAGGTCACATACATGGTGTGACCATCAACCCGATTAGATCGATCCCGCCGGATGTCGAGGCTATCCTGAACATCACTCACCGTGAGAAAGGCGAGGATTACGATTACGATTATAGCGAGCCAACGTTGCCGCCGTCGTTACCCAATGTTAGGTAAGGTAAATACTGGTTCATCAAGTTACTGAGAAATTGTGCACAGAAAATTGGGTCAGACCGTTGATACTAGAAACGTACCGATTAAACGTAATAATGGAAGATTCTTTAAAATTATTTATATGTTTAATATTCGTGCTTTTCATAGATGGAAGAGAGGATCGAGGATGATACTGAAAAATTTATTTTTATTGAAACGTTTATGGAGGATACTTCAAATAGTATTGGAATATTCTACATACGTAGAGAGTATAGAATATTTCGCAATTAGATATACACTTTGTTTTTTAATCAGATTTCTAATCTTCGCATTCCGGAGAACGAATAATGGAACTGAGGGTAAATTTCGTTCTACTTGAAAACAATTTTCCGCCAAATGGGATAACCAGATCATCAGCGATTTGTAAAAGTTTCTTATAAAGGAAACCTTCATTTTCTTTCCTTCGTTTGTTTCGTTATCAACTTGTGACTGGTAAAATTGTACAAGACGGGCAAGTTCTTAGCATCAATCTTTAAAATCTCATTTCCGAATTCAAGTTAAGCAAAATTTAAGATGCATTTCTGAGTAATTTTCCAAATTCCAAGAACGAAGAAAACTACGGAACAAATTTAGGATAAGTGGTTGAAAGAAATGAGAAATGGTTGGATTTATGCGTTTCCATGCAGGATAATTCCGTTTGTGGCGGCGGACGCGTTGGTGAAAGACAAGACAGTCCCGTCGCCGGTTACCGGATATCCTTCCGGTTCGGTGGTAGTGCCTCCGGAGCTACGGCCCACCGACACCTCCGGATTTTACGATATCGCCACTCAGGAAAACAGATTCAGCCCGCCAGTGGAGACCGAAGGTGGGTCATATTTTAAACTCGTCCCACGGATACATTCTGCCACCCTCGTTCGCGTTTTACGTCCACCGTAAACCACGATTCTTCTCGCGGTGACACCTTCGAGAAGTAACGCTTTTACGTTTTTCTTCCCTTATTTTTTTCGTCTCTTTTTCCTGCTCAATGAGTTTTTAACAGCTCCTTGCGGTTTCATTAATGGAACCTTAGAAGCTTCTACTTTTATTCTTACTTTACTATTTCGTAGAACTTTTAACTTGTTTTTCACGTTTCGCTTCGTGGTACTGGGAGCGTTACAGACGCGTAATATAATTTGCATGCATATTCTTTTGAATATTACCAAAGAAATAAACGGCCTTAATCAGTTGTTTTCTTTGAACATTTCTTATCTTTTGGGTACTCGGTACATCCTACTGATAATTAATTGAAGACGTTTCAATTTAACAGGTTGTACCGCAAATGAATTCCCTATAGTTCTCCCTTCTGAATATAACATTAATAGCTTCTTCCGTGTTTCTACTTTGAACTGGATTTGTTTTCCATAAGGTGGATTCGTGCCAAGGGAGCCGCCCTATTTCGACGCTCCTTACCATTCCACCGATCTGAATCTGGAAATCGGAACAGGCGTCACCGTGGTTCCGGCGCCAATCACCAATCCTCATCGTAAAAGCGATGGTAACGAACATCTAATTTATTTCTTCCTTCGAATTTATTTTTTTCTTATTACAGCGTATTTTCCGCTCTATTAGCTGCGGATTAATCAATGGATTAGAATCCATTGAGCTCGCATCTAATTGTACTGCTATGTACATCATATTGTACTGTCATCGAGCAATCTATCTACGACAGTCGTAAATTTTTATTGCTAGCTTTTTCATTAAAGTAAAAAATTGTAATTTCAAGTAATTCCTCGACTGTTTCACAAGCGGAGGAACAATTCGCGTTATAGAGAGCTAAATTATAATTTTAAAATAATTTTAAGATTCAGGCGGCCGAGAAAATTTCGAAGCTGGCGAGTTCAACGAGATTCTGCTCTTTTGTTTCATAAATCTCAGCCAGCAACTGTCTCTTCGAGAATATGGAGTACCGTCACGGGGAGATTGTGCCGAGCAGCAGTATCTGCGTGATTTGCATGTGCTACTACGGCGAGGTGGTGTGTTCCACGGAAAAATGTCCACCTCTGAAGATCGGATGTAGAAGGATCAACACCGAAGAGACGTGTTGCGGAAAAATCGTCTGTGGTACGAAAAATTTTACACGACGAAAAAGTCTTTGAAGAAACCTTTGATAGAAGAATATTTCTTTAAAAATTGTTCGAATTACCTTTGCTGTTCGCTTTGTTTAAATTTTAATCTTCTAAGAAAAAGTAGATCTCACTGTGAGACGTATTTCTGCTCAACAATTAATCGGTACATTATTGATTTAACACAAACGAAATGGAATTATTTCTTGTTTAATCTTCAGTCTTTTATTTGGAGAGTGAATAGGCGAGGTTCGATATTTTGTATTAATTATGATCAAGCGAATTTTTCTCAGATAAAAGAAAAATTGTATAAGTTATTTTGTTATTTCTAGACTGTTTGCCCCCTCGTTTTACCTTATCTCATACCTAGCTACCTACCTAATCCAAATCTCATAATTCTCTGGCATACTTCTATTTCCAAAAAATTACATTGGAAAGTTAAAGTGTTTTTCAAATACAATTTAATCAATAGCGATTCTATCACGCACCGACTCTAACATTTCGAATACTTGCAGTAGGCGCAGAAGAATCACCAACGGTTGTGTTAGACCGTGCGGACGCCACTGCACCATCGCTTCATCAGCCGATAATATTTCCAGACCCATTCCGCGACGTGATAAAGACAGAACCAGCTCCTGATCTGCCTTCCCTGATCGAGGACATGATTCCTTACCTGGTAGAACATGGAATAACCACTTCAAGACCATCGACCACCAGCACTCTAAAGCCTCTGCAAGCAAACTTTGATTTCGTGGATAAATTATCTCTCTTACGTCCACCGTACAGACCAGAAGAAGATCCAACCAGACTAATCACCAAGAATAAATATAATCTCAGTCAAGATGGACATATAAAAGAAGCAATCGTTTCAAATTACAACACCAAAGAAACTGAACAGATTATAGATCGTGTTTCTGAAACGATTCCTAAAACGGTTGCTTCCTCAACCATGGATCACACTACCAAGAAGCAAGAAGAACATGCTATTTCTTCTTTTAATACAACAAACTCTAATCTCGTGAAATTAAATACTTCGCAAATCAACGACGCTAATATCTCGTCCGAGTCGAAGCTGGGAGATTCTTTGACAAAAGTTAATAATTCTAAATTTCACTCGACAACGATCAAACCATCTTCCGCAGCTAATACAGAGCTGGATGAACCTATATTTTCTCTGGATACTGTTCTGGATCTGTTATTCTCTTCAGATACAAATAACAATGAGAATAATAAAGGCACAAAGACGACAGAGACATCGACTACCAGCAGATCGACTGCAAACGTTAGTGAGCAATCAGAGGATGACAAAGTGTCTTCCAAAGTGAACGAGAAGATGGAGGATCATGTGACAGAGACTGGAACGCCGTCTAAGGTTCTAGAAAATGAAATTCCTATGTCGGTGGCTAGCTTGCTAAAATTGGCTGGATGTAATATCTACGGAAGGATGTATCGCGTTGGAAGGATCATTACCGAGCTCTCTGGACCTTGTCTAGAGTGCAGGTGCACGGAGATCGGGGTACAATGCAAGCAGCTCAAGTGTTGATCGAAGTTGGCTGTGCTCGGGCCAAGCTGTTTTCCTTGCAATTAGGTTCGTTCGAGTTAATAGATTCACTGCTGCCTCGATACGTTTCCGAGGGATAGTTTGAGGAAAGGTATGAAGGATCTCAGTTCGAGCTACGGAGTATGTGGCTCGCGAAGAACTGTCGATTGCTATATTGTTGGAGTAAATTTTCGTGAGTGACGGGTAAAGAGAAGGAGAACGCGAGAAGGTAGGAAGAATTTGGAATTATATTCTATCATCGTAAAGTTAATGCGCTAATGTTAAATTATACCGGTTAAAGTATGTCAGCGTTGAATATTTTTAGTAAAAACGAAAAACGTGTCAGTTTGATTTTTGACTGGATAGTTTGACTTTTACGAAGAAATCTTGATGAAAATTTGATTCTTTAATTACCGAAAATTATTCTTTATTTCTCGGGTGAAAGGAGGCTTTGTATTTACAGTGAGTAGTGAATGTGTTAATTCCTCGAATCGAAATTATAGCTCTCTGTTTCGTTCAAT